>NW_022196897.1:148465194-148476280 GCF_008632895.1 Mastomys coucha
TCTCTCTCTCTCTCTCTCTCTCTCTCTCTCTCTCTCTCTCTCTCTCTCTCTCCCCTCACACACACACATGCAACACACTCACACACACACAAAGGAAGCTGTCCACCTTCAGGTTGGGACTGGGAAGGATTGCAAAGACATGACTCTGTCAGAATTTCCTCAGTGGCTGCACAGTGCCTCAAGCTTTGCATATCATGTCCAAATCACAAGATCTGTCTTGTCATCCGGGTTCTCTGAACCCCCCCCCCATTATTTGTTCCATCTAGTGACTGACTGGAACAATTCTTTCAAAGGGCATTTTTCACAGCCATGATGGTATAGTAGTCATGCTATCTGGCCCTGACAGCTCCAAACAGTTACAGGCCTAGAAATTACAAGGAGTAAGCTGTCCATCAAGTGTCGCCATGGTCTACTGACTGCTTGTGAGAACAGTGAAGTCATCCGTACAGGCCACTATTGAGCCGTCATGGTTGGAGATGCTTTAGCTTTACATCACCAGCATCAGCAGTGCAAAGTATGCATCATAGTGAGGAACAGCAGTATTCAGAAACCCCATGTAGTTGGATAGGGGTGCTCTTCCTTAAATAGTCATGTTTCCTGAAAACTGTCCCCCCAAGTCCCCTGGGTGGTTAGAATGGGGCCATTCTTCTATAATCTTTAAGTTTATGGTATTGTTTATCTCAAAACATTGTAATTATAATGGTTTATACCCCCTCTAAGACCTACTAACAACATGTTTGACCTTTTAATGTAGGGTAATCCATGGAGGAAGATTGTGTACTCCTTACTGAAGAGGTAGAAGCTCTGACTTCATGGGCTCTGACAGTCTTCCTCATGAGAAGAGTATGACCTAACACTCCAAGCTTAGCAGTGGCTATGTAACTCATTTTAGACCATTAAATAGACCGTTGTCATTTCCAGACAAGAGCTCTGGAGATCCAGCACCTGCATATCACAGATTATCCATTTCCCATGGCAAGGTCTGAGTACCAGATCGGCAGCTGCACAGAATAAAGCCCCAGCTTTATGTGATGCACAGTTGGGACATGAGGTTCTGTGGTAACTTACTGAGATATGGGAGCTTGTTTAATGAAGATCATTTATTAGTGATATGTAATCTAATATATCCTACTAAAGCAATTTACCTTTTGTGTTTCTCCTCTTCCTCTAATTTTTACCATGAACCTACTACTAAGAATTAAGAACTTTTGAGAGCTGAGTATTTACTATGCGTCAGCCAGTAAGATGAGAGGGGATACAAATCAGAGAAACACATGCTAAAAGGACAGCTGGTGGCTTGGATTTATTTTGATACCCTATAGCAAGTTCTGGTATAAAAGGGACCAGGAGCTTGGGGGAAGACAAACTCTCTACTTCCTCTACCCAGAGGACAGACTGGTTCTATAAGAGTTGCCCATCAGTTACAAAATTCCACAAATAAATAAGGTTAACATGAGCACTAGATTTGAAATGAATACCAGGGTATTCATTGGGGTGTGGATCATTTGGTATAAAGAAAGGAGTGGGCATTCCAGTTGTTAAAAGGGGAGAAAAGGCATCCGGGTTTAAAAAAAGAAAGACAAAAAAAAATCTGTCAGGTATGGTAATAAATGCTTGTAATCTCAACACTCAGGAGACTAAGACAAGAAGCCAGCATAGGGTACACAGCAAGACTGTCACTTACATACACACAATAATACATGCATGCATACATACATGTATACATACATACATACATACACACACCCTACAAGCACATACATGAATAAACATACACACACATGTGCAGCATAATCAATAACATGAGCATAGCCCTATTCATCATTGATAAAGCTTAGGATAGAGGCACTGATAGAATTATTCCTGAAAGTTCCATAGGGGTCAATTGGAAAGAGCCTAAAAAGTCATATCTAAGAGAATTTCTTTACTCGGTGATTATGAAGATGAAACAGTGGCTTCTGTATCGAGGAGTGAGGGTCTCTCCTTGCCAGGGAAGTGGTTAGAAGAGGAAATGTGGTTCAAAGGATGGCTTCACTCTAGGTGAAATATGACGACCTTTGCAGAAAGAGGAAAGACACATACTACACTCTAGACTGGGCTCCCTGGGAAACTGCTCCGAGGAGGAGAGAAACTTCAAGTAGGGCAGTTAGTTGGGGTGTGCTCTTGGACCACCCAGGAAGAAGGAAGGAAGCAGAGCGGGTGGAAGGAAGGATTCAAACTGTGACACATTCGTGGCGACATCCGCGTTCATCGTCCAGGAAGCTCTACACCAAGGATGTCCCCTCAAGTCTGTACTGAACTGAGATGAAGGCATCAGACGTGGTACTGCCGAATCAACCAGGTATTGATACATTGGACCCTAGCAACAGTCATGAGCAAGGCACCTCCTTTCTAAAGAGGAGTCGGTACTGGTGCAGGACTCAACGGACCAAGGGCAACAAATACTCTCACAGGCAGAAAATGAGTGCCCAGGTCCTGAACAGGAGTGTGAATCTGAGAAAGAGGTGACAATAGTTGCTCAACTCACACAGGGGACAACAGTATCTAGCACTTGATGAATATTTACTGCAAGTCACACTGTGTGCTAAATAACTTACCATTACTTGATCCTCTTTGACACAGTGAAAATTCCAGCATCCTCAAAAAAGGAAAGAAGAAAGGCTGTATGTAAGAGCCAATAATCAGTATGATCTAGTAGGCATGAGGCACAAGAGCTCTGCTCCCAAAAAACTCAGGTACACTCCCTAGCCCTCCTGCCACCGGAGGTC
Organism: Mastomys coucha; assembly: GCF_008632895.1. Taxonomy (NCBI): domain Eukaryota; kingdom Metazoa; phylum Chordata; class Mammalia; order Rodentia; family Muridae; genus Mastomys; species Mastomys coucha. The sequence goes on from NW_022196897.1 coordinate 148,467,963, forward strand.
ACAGTAAAGCAGTGATGTCTTTGAAACAGACAGCGGCCACCTTAACAGATACTGAATCTGTGGGAGCCTTCAATTCTGGATTTCTCTGCTTCCAGAACTGTGAACAGTAAATGTCCATTGTTTATAAATGTCCAGTCTAAGGTATTTTGTAACAGCCTCCCAGATGGCAACTAATCCACTTACACAATCCATTGGCCTAGGTTCTACAGTTGTAGATGAGAAAATAGATGCTCGACTAAGGTCCATTACGTGCCCACATGACCAAAGGAGTAGAATGACCTTGACCTCAGTAGTGTCTGGTATAGTCTGAATGTGAAATGTACACACACACACACACACACACCTTTACTAAGTGGTGGTGTTTGGGAAGGTTATGAGGCTTTCTGGGTGCAGCCTGCCTGACAGAAGTGGGGGTGAACTCTGTAAGGTGACGTCTAGCCCCGACTGAGCTAATTCTCTCTAGTTCCATACAAGCCACCCTATGTGACCAGCCACCTCATACACAACATGAACAGAGTTGCCCTTGCTTCCATGCCTCCTTCAATAGGCTGAAATCCCCTGAAACTGTGGGATAATACATCTTTCTTTATCAAGTTGCTTCTTTCAAACATTTGCCAGAGCAGTTAGAAGAATAACAAATAGCCTCCCCTTCACATATAGCTGTGTATCTTCAAAAGACCTGATTATCTCAGTACTGGGACCCCACTGTAAGACAGTCCAACCAAAAGACCCTTTCTTCCCCTTGGAGGAAAAAATTCCCCAGTGGCTATTCTTGTGTTCACTGAAAATTCTGCCCCTGGGTTCTGAAGGTCTGCTCAAGCTGCCTTAGCCTTTGATCAGGCAAGCCGACGCCAGCCGCTGACCACGGTTAGGACTATCTTGGGGGCAAACATGGTGAAGACCGGACAGGATGTGACTTGAGAGTCATGGCGCAATGGCCCGTTACCCCCAGGCACCCGGTGTGAGCGCTGGCTGTGTGCCGAGCCCTCTCAGATGCTTCATTCCCAATGTTATTATTCTCGTTTGCACTTGGGAATAGTTTGACCAAACTAAAATTCTGTTCTTTCTCTCAGTGCAGAATGAAACAATGAAAAAGTCAACCCCCTCCACGGCACTGGCAAGTGCTCAATGATCACGTGAGCTCAGTGGCTACAGTGAGTGCCTGGTGTGCAGATCCTATGTGGACTATCTTTATCACTGTAGCCAATTCTATTGGACGGGTTATGAAGGGCTGCTTTGGGATCCTGGGGAGGGTATCAAAGCTTCAACAATGCCCACTTTCTCTGTGCCCTTCACCCACTGTCCCAAATCTTTTTATTAAAAAAAAAAATAAGTAGCAAATAAACCTAATTAATCCAAGAGGAGTAAATGTCTATAATTAATCCAGAAGGGAGAAAGGAAACCATTTTTGTATGTGTTTATGTTCACTTCATAAACAGAGGAAAGCTAATGACTCTTATTCCAGAAAAGTCCACAGGGGAACTGGAGTCTCTTATCTCAGCCCCTGGTGGAGCAGGAGGGGGTTGGTACTCTCTGCATCATACTAGAGATCAAAGAGGATCTGTGCATGTCATTAAGGCCTCTCCTCCCAGCCCTCCCTCTATCTACTGAGCCTTCCCAGTTCACTGGTCTAACATCAGCCTGCAGTAGAATGATGCTGTTGGTCTACATAACAACACTACCTGGCATCCAAGGGTAGCGATGCTAAACGTCTAATGCCCATTCTAGCCAGTTTCTCCACAAGGACACACTATGCAATACAGAATTTCAGGGGGCCTAGAAGTTCTACTGAACGACTTCCTAGCTATAAAGGACACCAAGCCACAGGAGTTTAAACCTGAAGGAACTTGACTGTGTCTCAAAGGGAGGAGGGAGTAGCAATTGAGACCTCCCTAAAAGGACTGCTGGTAGCTGTAATTGTCACAGTAACAAGTGCATCCTTACACTACACCCAAATCTGCTGCCTCCTTCAGACTCCTGCCCATTTCCCCTGCATCTCTCCCTGGGGACTCAAGAGAACAAACCCAGGTCCCGTGAGCATCATTCTCAAGCCAGTATCTAAGCTCCTTTGAGTATTTGTTTTTAGAATATCTCTGAGCATCTCCTGTTCTTCCCAAGGTGTGGTCTCTAATTATCTCCTGCTGGCTGCCTCCTCTCTCCACAGACTCAGTCACACCAGCCAGTCCCTTGGCAGGAGATGGACAACCACCCCCTGAGCCCCAGACACAAGCAGATGGAAAGAAGTCTCTCTTGACACCTGTAATCTAAAAGTGAAGGCCTTGGAGAGATTATCCCTCAGCGCAGGGAGCAGCAGGACTCCAGCTTGCTGTGCCTCAACTTCTGGGTTCCTCACTGGCTGCCTGTAATGAAGGCCGGGTTAGAAAGGAGCAACGTTAATTAGTTATAAATTGAAAGTTATTACCATAATAATGAAAAGATGAGTGGATGCAATATCCCCTTGTTTCACAGTAGTATTTACAAAGGAATGATTAATAAGGTAATTTTATCCCCCAAACTTACAAGGAGTCCAACAGATGAAGGTACACATAAGAAAAGAAAATGGAGTTAGATGCTAGCAAGAAGGGGCCAGGGCATCAAAGGCTACCGAAAACAACGAAGTGCAGATTAAGCAGTCCCAGGGTCATACGGCACATGAGGCAGCCAGGGTTGAAATCAACAGCTGACCCAGGAGCCTTCACATCTGAGCACCTGCAGCCTCTCCCCATGCTGTCTTCACATCCATGTCTTCAATGTCGAGAAGAGTACCTCTGCCCTTTTTACAGAAGGGGAGACTGAGGCTCAGTCAGTAACTCAATTGCTCTAGCCAAATAGCTAGACAAAGAGAATCTGAGCAAACAATGATCTCTGTCCTAGATGCCACATCCTTGACTGCGTCCCCATTTAAACAAACAAACAGTGTTTCTAGCAACCTCGAGTAACAGTAAACATTCCCCCAGTCACATGACAATACCATCAGGGAAAGAGTATACAGACTTGCAGCTTGGGCCATACAGCAGCTGGGGGAATGTGAAGAAAAGCAGCCCCTATCAGACACATGTTGATGGGGGTGGCAAACTAGGAACTGAGGCCAGCTCAGGATTGTCATGACAGCACTTTCTATGTATGTCCTGAGGGGCTCGAGGCAGGTTGAGGAGCACAGAAAGGCCTGGTGTGGCTGCCAAAGAAAATGGCAGGACCCCCCCCCACACACACACACACACACTCATTCAAAACCCTATCCATACCATCCTCCAAGGGCAAAGGGTTTTCCAGGAGATGAGATTATATAAAGCTTAGATGTTATATCTTCCCTAATTAAAAAAAGATCTTAAGTTAAACGAAGACTTTAGAAACTGCCTCGGGGTTCAGAGGCCCAAAGGAGATAGAACCCCTACCGCTGAAACCCCAAAACAGTTGAATGAAGATGTTAGATGCTGTAAATATTTAGAAGAGTGTGAGAGACCAAGGCACCCATATTCTCCTCATGTTGGCCAAACTCAGTTTCCCCACCTCCTCTCTACTGACCCACAGCTCATCTGTGTACTTATTTATGGTCCTTCCTCCTCACACTTCTGCTTGGTTGCTGCCCTTCCAGCTTGTGCTCGACGTGCCTAACACACTCCTCAAAAGTTCTTAGTGTACTGAAGCCCAGCAGCGCAGCTCACTGCAGTCAGCTAGCTCACAGACAAACCTGGGAGCTGACAGGGTCAGCAAGAACAAGTACAACTTCAAAACTACCCAGAAAGGGGACTTACTTTGCTAAGAACACACAGATCTCCTGGCTAGCACAGAACAGCAAGGTCTGTTATCTTTCTGCCTGGATGCTGCCCTTCTACATCAGAAATCATAAGCTGTTTCCATAGAGGATAAGAGAATAAACAGTGCAAAATGTGTGGCCCCATAGCCTCGCCAGAAACTGCTCAAGGTACAGACACAGACCAAAAACATGATTGTGGCAGGATTCAATAAAACTTTATTTATAAAAAACAGCTGGCAATCTGGACATGCTGCAGCACTGTGTTTGCCTACCAGGACGTACTTTTCTGGCCTCTCTGCTAGAGGACAATGGATTTAATCAACTCACCCTCCTTTTTGTTTCTCAATGTTGTAAACTCCAAGATCCTTGGTGGAAATAAAAGACAGGGGGTGGGGGTGATGTTTAAGCCCCAGATGATCAAAGATAACAGATCAGTTTAACTTTGTACAACATTGATAACTATCCCTGTAGAGTTTCCTTTCCATAGTGACTGCAGGATACAGCAGTTGTGGAAAGTCCAGAAAACCACCTATATTGAAACTCAATCTCACACCATGCCCATAATGCAAAGATTTTATATCCATGTTCCGGTATGGAATATGAAAGGGTCTCTCCTAAACTGGAAGTCTACAAAAGTAATGGCTACTGCTGTCTGTGTACCAAAGACTGGCCCTACCAGTGAGGGGTCTGAACCTAAGGCGATGGATGAAAAGGGCTCATAAAAGCCCTTATGGGATGACTCAATAGAGTCAACAGAGTCAAGGACTGCACACAACATTTAATGTTCTAATCTGTGTTATAAAATTGCCTGAGCTGGTCATATCGATCACATGTTATTTTTATAGGGTCACATTCTAGGAAAGACCTGACCTATGGAATAATTAAATACACAACTGAAGGCTGGTGAGATGTCCAAGTTCTCAAATCTCTCATTAAACTGTGTGAGCTATGGGGTAAAAGCCAGAGAGGAAATGAAGAAAAAAAATCTTGTTGTTTTGTTTTTTTTAGAATTTATAAGAACTAAACAAAAATAAATCCTCCTAATTAAATCATACAGGTCATAGTCTATGATCACAATGTCATAAATTTGACATTGCTTGTGAAAGGTCGATGTTTTAAAACTCACACCACTCAAGAACTAGAAGTCAATGCACCGGCTTGGTGCACTGAAGAGGAAATAAACAAATTATAGAATTATTAGAAAAATGGGAAAAAGTAACTAGAAAATATATGAAAAGCAGAAGAAAATGAATAAAGTTCAGGAAGTGCTTAATTAATTAGAAGTTTTAAATCAAAGTAGAACAGATAAATGTGATAGATGATTCTTTAAAACTAAAACCATAGGAGTAACCCTCTTGCAAAGGAGAAAAAAATCAATTTCATAAAACTGGAGCGATGAAACAGCACAGCCATTCATCCTTCCATTCAGCGAGTGTTTGAGCATCTATTGTGGGCCAGGATCTAATACAGCAGCCACTAATTAAGCAATAGCTTTCTTTTGAATCACTGAAAAGGAAAAAATATGTAACTCCATCTCTATGTGTTCCTCAAATTTTATGAAAGACTGTAAGAAATATACCATGCCTCAACGAAAAGCAGGTTTTGTCTGTATTTTGGTTTGTTTGTTGATTGTTTGTTTGTTTGTTTGTTTTACAGAAATATGAAAAGTCCTGAGGTGCTCTGAACTACTCTCCAACCAAGAGAGAAAAGGAGAAAGGGTGTGTTGACATTTCAAGCTACCAGCAAAAGTCAGGGAACCAAATAGCAGGGAACAGAAGAAAGCAACAATATTTCTTCATTTGGAGAGGTTCGGAGCAAAATCAAATACAAGCTCTTATCCAGATTCTGAACACCCAAAGGTGTTCCAGGCCCTGCTCTTTTCATAACTCAATGGTGGGAGTGGCCTGTACTATAAGTGTAACCCTCCTCCACATACAGCCCTCTCTACTTGTCTTAGGGTTTCTATTCCTGCACAAACATGACCAAGAAGCAAGCTGGGGAGAAAAGGGTTTAGTCAGCTTACACTTCCACATTGCTGTTCATCACTAAAGGAAGTCAGAAGTAGAACTCAAGAAGGTCTGGGACCAGGACCTAATGCAGAGGTCATGGAGGGATGCTATTTACTGGCTTGCTTCCCCTGGCTTGCTCAACTTGCTTTCTCATAGAACACAAGACTACCAGCCAGGGATGGCACCGCTCACAATGGGCCCTCCCCACTTGATCACTAATTAAGGAAATGCCCCACAGTTGGATCTCATGGAGGCATTTCCTCAACTGAAACTCCTTTCTCTGTGATAACTCCAGCCTGTGTCAAGTTGACACACAAAACCAGCCAGTACACTACTGCTGGTCACATCTATTGCTGAGGGGCTGGGGTATAAATATCTCAGCTCCCTCATTCAGAGAGGGCAGCTATGGGGAGCCACCTACATCGCTTCTGCTCCTAAGCTAGAGTCACTTCCTGGGACAATTCTTGAACTTGTATCTTTCTGGACTTCCTCCAGTCATTGGTCACGGTTCTGAGTTACTCGGCATGACCCCTTGTTTTAAGAGCCTCTGTGAGGGAGCCTACCACTAGAAAGTAGAAACTAGAAAGCATGACACAAGCCTCTGTGGCCACTCCCACTTTGAGCCTGTTCATGGTGTCTCTGCTCTGATTTCATTCTGCATTTGTGTATCTGGCTTCCTAGACACTAGCATATTTAATGAAGGGAGGATGTAATCAGACTCCCATATGGCTATTACATAATACACACGATGTATTCATCCCAGCACCTTCCCAAGATTCAAATGGAGCCCCAGTCATAAACATGGTTCCGATAACGGATTGAGGAGCTGTGCCCAATGCCAGCAAATCAAATCAACTACTGTATTAAAGAAATAAAAAGCCAATTTAAGTTAATTACAATGATGGCTTAATATTTGAAAATTTACTTACACATCTGTAAAAATAAAATATGTCAGTGGGGGTAAAACTACATGATGATCTCAACATTTATTTCCATAATTAAAAAAAATAAATAACAATAAAAGTAATTGGAACACCAGCTCACGACATGGTATACATTGTGTATATTGAAGAAATAGCCAATATAACTAATACCATTCAAGAAGCACTGTAATTAAATCAGAAAAAAAATATTTGCTATTATCACTATTACTTAGCCTTATCCTGGAATTTCTAAAAGAAGCAAAATAATCAAAACCAAAGTACTGTAACTATTTTAAAGGAAAAGGCAAGTTGCCATTTACAGAGGATGTAAATCATTTATCTTAATATCCAAGAGCATGATTAATAAAAGAATCTTAGTGCTGGATCCAGATATAAAATAGATGCTTAAAATGTGTATGGTGTTATGTTTGTGTGTGTGTGCATGTGTACGTGGGTATGCATGCATGTGTATTGTGTATGTGTGTACGTTTGTATGCAGGCATGAGTCAATGTCCATGTGTGCATTTGAATCTAGAGGCCAACATCATCCTCCTCAATCACTTACCATCCATACTTCCATATTTTTCAGGCAGGATCTCTCACTGAATCTGGAGTGCATTAATTTGGCTACTCCTCTGCCTCCAACTCTCCAGTGCTGGGACCACAGGTACATACTACCTATTACTGTGTTGTCCTTTCTGTATGGATGCTGGAAACTCATCCAAATGTGCACAGAATGCACTTTGTCCACTGGGCCCGTTAGGGCACATAGTTTTAGCAAGAGCAAGAAAATGTATTAGAAATGATTATTCCACATATATAAAAAAGAAATAGGGCTGGTGAGCTGGCTCAGCAGGGACGAGCACTGATTGCTCTTCGGAAGGTCATGAGTTCAAATCCCAGCAACCATATGGGTGGGCTCACAACCACCCATAATGAAATCTTCTGGTGTATCTGAAGACAGCTACAGTGTACTCATTTATAATAATAAATAAATCTTTTTTAAAAAGTCTAGTAAAAAAAATCTTTAAAAAAAAAAAACAGAAACAAAAATGAGTCAGAAATAAACATGAGGTACACAAAACCTAAGACACTCGAACTTGCCTAGACTTCACTCAAGAGATCTGAGCAAAGGGCAAACATATGGTCTTGTGCTTTGACAAGGGAGTACAGAAAGCAGTGGAGTGCTTGCTTAGCAAGACATGGAGCTTAGGGTTCGATCCACAGTACTGCAAAAACCAGGTGTGGTGGCACTGGGGACACCATCTGGTCAGAAGTTCAGGGTCATCTCCAGTTAAATAGTAAGTTCAAAGCCAGCCTGGGCTACATGAAACCCTATCCCAAAATGAAGCACAACTTATTTACATGACTCAACATTCTAAAAATGCCTGTCGTCTCTAAAGTAATCTACAAGTCCAATACAGAGCTAATCAAAGTCCAGACAGGATTCTGAAGGAGCACACTACTTGGCTGAATTGTGCTAAATATTTTTCTGGAAGAGTACATGTGAGAGAATTATTAGGAAATTTAAAATTTTATAATAATTTTCTGGTGTGAAAGCCTGTACTACTCCAGCAGTAAGCCAAGAGAGTTATCACTGGATAAATAGAAAGACTCCAAAACTCAGGG
>NW_022196897.1:148476290-148500872 GCF_008632895.1 Mastomys coucha
GGAACTGAGGAGGTGGCTCAATTGATAAAGGCTTGCTGTGAACATGTAAGGCCCAAGCTCAGTTCATCAACAGCCACATAAAAAGCCAGCTGATACATGTTTACAGCCCCAGCACTGGGGAGACAGAGACAGGTGGATCCCTGGAGCCTCCTTGGCAGACAGCATAGACACATCAGTGCATTCTAGGTGATGGAGAAGAACTGACACCTGACATAGCCAGTCTTTGGATTACAAGTGAGCATGCCCCCGTCACATACAAACACATGCACATGCCATCTACACACACACACACACACACACACACACACACACATATACACATACACACACCATACATACACACACACACATACACACACACACACACCATACATACACACACACACATACAAACCATACATCCATACACATATACACACACACACACCATACATACACACACACACACACATACACATACACACACCATACATACACACACACACATCCACACACACACACACCATACATACACACACACACATACACACCATACATCCACACACACACATACACACACATACACACCATACATACACACACACATGCACAGGCACACACACATGTAACACACATTCATTCACACACACACACACACACACATACACACCATACATCCACACACATACACACACATACACCACATCCATTCACATACAAGCATAGGCACACATACACAGGTGTACACACATGTAGCACACATTCATTCACACACACATACAAACACACATGTACACACACCACATCCATTCATATACAAGCATATGCACACATACATAGGTGTATACACATGTAGCACACATTCATTCACACACACATACAAACACACATGTACACACACCACACATTCATCCACACATAAGCACAGGCATAAACACACACAGGTGCATGCACACACACACTACACATGCATTCACATGCATGCACACATTCCTTCACACACACACAATACACACACAACACACACACCACATTCATTCACACAAAAGCAAAAGCACAGACACACACACAATACATTCATTCACAAACATACATGCATTTGCACACACACAGACATACACATGCATATTGGTGTTCTTACATTGATGATTAGTTTCAGAATTGAAATTTCTACGAAGGGAACAAGAGAGCAGAAATTGTGCTTGTTCCTACCCCTCCTTCACTTGATTTTACCTACATCGTCGGTGTCCTGTGTTGACCACAGAGAAGTCTACCCTGAGTCCCCAAAGGCAGCATCTGCTTGTGAGAAATTCCTGGAAGGGTTCTGACAGCCTGGAGGGATGGCAGGCACAGGCCACTGATCTCTCGGCTTAGGTCACTGTGCGGATCTATTTCTTCTGAGAACCATTTACACTGAGAAGGTAAATCTAGCTATCCATGTTGATCTGGGCCAGCCTAGCATCTATTATCTGGCCAGACTCTCTAAAACAAAGCTTGGCAAACTGGCCCACAGCCCCAGTCTGGCCCAGTATCTGTTTTACTACATAAAGTTTTATTGAACAGTAACTAAACTCACTTGTTTATGTAGTCTCAATGGCTACTTTGGTGCTAAAGTAGCAAAGCTCAATGCAGGTAACAAAAACTTAATATCCCTCAAAGCCTAAAATGTTTACCACCTGGCCCTTTGCAGAAAAAATGTTTCCTTAGTCTAAACGTTTGTCATTCAACAGAAACAAGAGATTTATGCAGTCAATCATACGCCTGGATCAAATCTAGGCTGTCACATACAAGTGTCTATCCTACATCAAGTCCCTGCGCCTTCCTGGGCCTCAGTCTTCCTTCTTTTATTAAAGTTTTTCCATAGAACTGTGGTAAGGATTACCACAGTGTGCTAAAGGCCTGGCACACAGTAGGTGCTCATAAAAGGTAGTCCCTACCTCTTGTCAAGTACAGACATTCTTCGAGACCTTCAGTGCCATGGTTCTGGTACATAGTAGGCCCATTATTTGGAGTTGATTCCCTTTGCGAATTCAAGACTGTAGACTCTCCACAAAGTTCATGAGCTGCAAATTTAAAGTGCCCCATCCTTCAGTGATCCATGGATAATTTACTAGCCAGGAAGTATACTTGGATACTGTACATCATCGTCCAAAGGCAAACTTGTCCTGCCCAGAGCCAACAGTCAGCTCTGCCTTAGAAATGAAAAATGGGCTCCCGGGAACAACAGATTCTGGATGCAGGAGAGACAGAAGAACAGCCTTGACTGCAGTAATACTCCAATCCCACAAATCTCTGCCTCAGGAAGCATTCTCCCTGGCGACCCTAGAATCCTTCTCATGCAAAGGTCTGATAAACCCGCAGTTGCTGTAAAATCTGCCTGTCTTCTCAGTCAAGCGCATGAAAGACCTCACAAGAAGAGGTGCCTCAGGCCAAGAGGGTGAGAAAGTATCTTCCACCCCTGCATCCACCTGTCCCCTCCCTACTTTCCCCATCTGCCCTCCCCACATCTACCCACCCCCATCTACCTAATCCCCTGCATTTCCAGTATCGCCTGCTCCTGTATTCTAAGATATTCCCTTCCTCCCTCTAGAATCTGCTTCTAGCCTGTCAGATCTTCATAATAAGGGTTTCAGTCCCTGATTCTCCTTCTATCCTGTCTTCACTCCAAGCACACAACCATCCCGATGAGGTCATGAATTTCAGTGCTTACAGCCCTGTGCCCAGGTATCCTGGGCAGTGGCCCTAAGAAGCTCCTCCCTATGACCATTGGAACCATGGATGGAATAATGACAGCCATGAAATTAGGGTTGAGAAAAACCCAATGGTCCCTTGACCTCCAGGTCTAGAGTCATCAACGATAAGGGACTTTTTTTAGGACCAGTTCTACTACCAGTTATCAATACTAACTGCAACCCACCAATCCTGGCAGGAGTCTGAGGCCAGTAATGAACACTTCTCCTCCTGATGGGATGCACTGACTGGGCCAGTATGAGGGGCTGATTCATTTCAGTACCAAAGGCAGAAAGAAAAAAAATAGAAGGGCTCTATATCCAGAAAAACCCAAGAAGGACATGAGGAATGGCATGAGAGAGGAAAGAGAAAAAAACAGTGCTGGGGTTTAAGTATACAAAGTTCCCAGGGGCTCCTGTGTCTGGGTACTTTGACCTTAGCCTATGGCACTGTTTGGGGAGTTGTACCCCATTTAAGGAAGGAGGGCCAAGTTGGAAGCTATGAGTCACAAAGGGACAAGCTTTCAGAGTTACAGACCACCCCTGCTTCTGACCCCAGCTGTCTGCTCCCTGGTCCCCTGGGATGGGAAGAGCCTCAGCCACAGGTTCTACTGCCACAAACTCCACCCACCCACCCCCACTAGGATGTACTGCATCCCATCATCCCATCACACCATGAGCCAAAATAAAACCTTCTTCCTTTCTTTTGCCTCTGTCAAAGACTTTGTCTCAGCTATGAAACAAAGTGCCAACTACCAAAAGCAAGTCCTAACTGAGGCTTAGCTGATACTCCATTGTGTGTAACTGAGCAGTATGCGTGGGGTAAGTAATTTGTTAAAACCCTCCTATTCAGTCTTAACAAATAACCACTGAGTGTGGTTACAGTGTGGACTCTATTTTTCAAGTGAAACAATCGAAACTGGTAAGACTTAAAATCAAAAGTGTAGTTGATACATGGCAAGCCCCACACCAAGCTTCAGTGTCTACCAAGTTCATGCTCCTAGCAACCTCTTTCTTCCCATAGAGTTACAGTTTGAATCTGGACTGTTTCCCAACAGGCTCATGACCTAAGGTGGTAGACGAAGCTCAGGGACAGCCTTGGTTATAAACAGTTGGGGGTGGGGATCAGTTTGGACTACACAGTGAGATCAATAGGAGAAGGATGGGGACAGGGGCACAGAGAATGACAGTTCAGATGAAGCAAGAGAGCAGCATGTCCCCTTAAGCAAGAAGAAGCCCCTGAACCTCCTTTCAGAAGCAGAAATGACCACAGCATGACCAAGACTGCTCAGTTACACATGCTTCTTGCCCTTGACCCAACTCTTCTATTTAAATCCACAATCATGTTAATACCCAAGATGGGCTTGGAGTCACTGGCCCACTTTATCTGGTTGGTCCTCTTCCCAATATACTACATTGACTGGATTTCCTTTCTCTGCCTTTGTCATCACTCATGTCTTCCATTGACACATTGGGATGGGGGACCAATCCCTAGCTAGTTGGTTAGGATACCTTAATCCAGAGCTTTTGCCCTAAAACTCAAGTAATAGTCTCATTATAAACCTGTTGTCCAGGGAGGCCACCTGAACACTTCAATGCCAGGGTAGCTGGGCAGGTTAGAAAGAACATTGCCTGCAATGAAGATTGGCTAGGGCTAGCCACAATCTTTAGAAAGAAAGACAGACAGAGCACAGAGTGAACAGTACAGTTGCTCGTTCTAGTTGCCCCTCCTATTCAAACCCTTGTTGCAGTTCTAGAGTCAAGCCTTTGCTCCAAGGCAGCTCCCCATTAGTACTCTGTCCCCATCTCTGGCTTCCAGGAGCTGCTACAAGGATTAAGCACAGGAAAGTGAGTGAAAGGCTCCAAGCAGCATCCTCAATTGCTCTGAGTAGCAGGGAGTCTTTTTCCACAGTGCCTCCCACAGCTTCTGGGCCAGCATAGTGAGCAACGTGGAGACTCAATAAAACGTTATTGAACAAATTTAAAAATTCATATAGAACTCATTTAACGTGTTAAAATAAGGAAGCAAGCAATTGTGATGTAGAGGCCTTTGGCTTTTAAGTACTTGAAATCAAATTGTTATTCCAGTCTCTTATCCCTGCACTCGATGCTAAGGTTATTTGGCATGTCTGGTGTATGACTACTTAAGAAGGGGTAACAGCCTCTAATTAAGCCTGAAAACATCACCTCGAGACAGGCAGGCAGGCAGGACTGTCTCTTCAGGAAAACATTTGTGGGGCAGGCTAGGGCCAAAGAGCTGTCAATCAACAGAATGCTGTCTCTGAGCTCTTACACTCAGTGAATTTTGAGATCCAGGAGGGAGAATCCTTAAAGACTACTTCTTTTGAAAATCAGGCAGCCCTGAAACAATGGGCCAGAAGACATGGTCTAGACACCTGATTTAGAACTGTCCCTTCCCTAGTACATTGTGTTAGTTGGGCTCTTTGCCACTATAACAGATTCCTGGTGGGAAAAAAATTAATCTTGAGAGAGGCAAAACTTATTCTGGCTCATGGTTTCAGGGGGATTACTTACTCCATGGCTGGCTTGCTCCACTGCTATCAGCCTTACAGCAAGGCAGAATGGTGGTAGAAGGAGGATATGGAAGAAGGAAGTTGTCCACCTCACCATGAACAGGTAGTCTAATAAGTACAGAGAGGAAGAAACAAGAGTCCCCAAATATCCTTCAAATTCACATAATCCAGTAATCCTCTAGCCATGCCCCATGCCCTAAGGTCTCACTGACACTCAAAACAGCAGTACCAGCTGGAGACAGAGTCCTTGACACAAACATGGACATCCAAGGGACATTTCTGCAGTGTGCCTATTTCCTGGGAACTATTTGACCCTGGTCCAGCTGTAAAGGGTAGATAAAGTACCACAGTACTTCACCTCAGTTGTTTATTGAGCAACTTCTGCATGCTGGGCTCAAAAGCAGAGAACCAGACAAGCATGTGCTCTGCCCTTGTGAGCTCAGGACTTAGCTGAAGAACAAGAAGAGTAAGGAAACAAATAATAGTTACCAATATCAATTATAGATGACAAAGATGGGGAAAGGAAGGGGTGGGGTGCAAGTTCAGATTCTGTGACTAAGCAGTGTGTTTTCTTAGAAGGCTGAAATGTTGGGGGGGGTTGGTGAAATCTGAATACAAAGAGAGAATGACAGAGGTAGACAGGGGCCAGGACCATGCAAAGCAATGCTAATGAATTTAGATTGTGTTGATTTTCCTCCAGGTGCAAGAGAGAGCCTTCAACAGCAGAGAGTGAAAAGGGTGTCTTGTTCTGTTGTATAATTTGGGATAATTACTGTAGTTGGCAAGAAAAACCCAGAAGTGGCAAGAAGCATACTGAAGCACTCAGGAGCCCATACTAGTGGCACTGCTCTATCGGTACCATCTAAAACCCCAAAAGGCTACCGAGTCGTTTGTCTGTGACCTAAGATGATAAGCCTCCTGAACTGGGGTAAAAGCGAGGGGCAGACATGTGAACAAGCAACTCGCCAACCTTTCCCTCACCTCGCCAGGAATTCCTCTGAGCTAAAGACCCAGTCATCTGCACCTAGCATGCAGCACAGTTCCAATCTGGCCTCAGACACATCCCGGGTTTCAAGAAACACTTGTTAAACTCAGATGAACTCAGTCACAGTCCCTCAGGAGTCAAGGTTCTGCTAAGGAGAAGGCTCATGGTGAGACAGGAATAATGGGCTCGAATCTTGTTAGTAAAGTCAGAGAACTGAGACACCTCCAAGGTCCCGTCATTTCCCTTCTGCTTTCAATATTTTTGCATGGTGAGGAAGCATGCCTAGGGTGGCCAGGAATAACTTGGGTAATTATTCAGCACAACTTGGGGTATCTTTGCTTCCTTTTACCAAAGTTTAAGATCATTTGTTCTGTAGCCGTTTTTCCATACTGCCTTCCCCTCCAGTCTCCTCCATCTCTATAAAGCAGAATCTACCATCTCCCCTGATTCTCCCTCCACCATCCTCTTCCACGCTGGGTGCTTCTCATGTTTCATCTTTCCCAGGAACCCACAGTGTTGAGCTTGAGCTCAGCAGTTCCCAACTTTTTTATTTGACATCCCAGTGTGTCTCCAGTCATCTCCAGGGGAGTGGTGAAATTCATTTTCATTTACTTTAATTTAAAAAAGAAATATAGGCCATTTAGTTCTTTTAAGAGGGGGAAATGGGGTGTCAGTCAACCAGCAGGGAGGTGAATCCTGACTTTAGCTATTAGCTTATTGGGCAAAGTGGCTTTCTTCCAAATGTTCCTGAGTCGCTTAAGCAAGCAAAGTGTTTTTCTAAGGTCTGAGAGGCATTCACTTTTGAGGACTGGGGAAAGAGACATGAGAAAATTAATGTTTTATTAACTCCATTTCAGAGAAAATGGGAATTCAACAAAATGACTGATGCTACACATCCATCCATTTATTCTATTAGTCAAGAATTTGGGTTTCTAGCATTCTCTAGACCCCACCAATGTAAGGCAATCACAATGCCAACAGATGACATTTATGCATCCCTCTACTGATACGCAAACGGTACTTAGATGGACCCCACTTTAAGCCCAGGTAATAAATAGATGCTGTTCTGTTTCTTGTGTAAAATCCAGGCTGAAAAAAAAGCCAAAACAAAAATCACTTGAAGTCACACAGATCAATGTAGAGTTTGAACCCACGACTACCTCATCACCACTCTGACACACTGACCCCTTGTCTCCAGAGGGTAAATATGCACAAGACAGAGCCTTTCCCACAGGCTCTTCTGCCCCTGATTTTATGTTTTACTCACAATCCACACGAGATCCTTGTTTTTATAAGAAAGAAGACCTAGGAGGATAGAAGAGAGCTTCGGGCTCTGCCTGGAAGCACAGCAATCTCCAATAGGAGGGTATGCTCAAGGAAGATGGCCGCCCCCTCACAGGAGTGGGCTAGGTAAACAGAGTGAAAGAAGAGAGAAGGGAAGTTCAAAACAGAAGAAAGAATGTGGAGTGGGGTAGCATGTAAGAACAGGCCATGTCTAGGGTGTGGAGTGGGGTGGCACATAAGAACAGGCCGTGTCTAGGGTGTGGAGTGGGGTGGCATGTAAGAACAGGCCGTGTCCAGGGTGTAGAATGGGGTGGCATGTAAGAACAGGCTGTGTCTAGGGAAAAAGACACAGAAGGGGCTGATGCCAGTGATGGTTCCTGGGCTCAAGAAGCTAGTGGGAGTTAATCCATTGTGGAGACCCATTCAGCAGACTAGAACAGGTCATGGCAGACAGAAATGGGTGTAGATATCAGATGGAAGAGGCAGAGTGTTAACACGGCCCTGAAGCGGCCATGCATTTGAATTAGGGGTCGGGAGTGGTAAGAACCATCTAGAAAGGAGCTCACTCAGTGTCAGTTTTATAAAAGGATAAAAGCTTGATCCCAAGTTGTGTGCATCACGTGAGACAGCAGAGATCTGAGAGATGTTCACAGACAGGAAAGACCAGGGCTGGTGTTTCCCGAGGAGGACTCTAAGAATACTGGTCACTATTCTCCAAAAGTTTCCTGGAATTTTATCTTTATTTTTCTGGTGTTGATGAACTTTCATGTGTTTTCTACCTGCTCTACAACTGAGAGGCCAATGGGGCTGCCAAAGTGTGTGTGGACCCACCATGAAAACAGAGGCTCTGACCAAGCACTGTCTTTCTGCAGGGGTCCTTGTGTAGCACTGCCCAGCCACCCTGCACCAAGATAGCATGTCTGATCTGTACTTGCCCCGTGACCCACTTGGCCTGACTCCTACAATCAGACTAAGCTGTCAACTGATAGGCAAACCGGACAATGCAACAAGTTAAGAATCCCATCGGAAGTGACCATTCCGCCCTCAACCCAGAAACAGAGAAAAGAAAACCACTCACCTCACAGTATGCACCAAGGTGATGGGAGCAAGGAAGATGGCTAGGGAAAACTTAACAGGAAATTCCTAAGAGCCAAGATATCTTGTCAGTCTTTCTGTTGGAAAAAATTAATATTCAACAAAGAATGAAGAATCTGTATCTATAGAATTTGTGGAAGTGCAATCAAAAGTTAGCACATGGCTAGACAGAAATACTCCCAAAAGTTCAAAACACAAGCCCATCACTCAATTTAGAATTCCAATGTATTCTCCAGGTAGCCAGAAGTTGAGACTGGGACTATAAACCATGGCAAAAAAAAAAAAAAAAAAAAAAAAAAAAAAAATTGCAGCCTCATTGTTATCAGGTATCCAAATACCCAAGACATAGAGAGGTAACCTAAGGCATGAGGTCCTCTGGTTCCACTCAAGTCCGACCACCACTACCAGGGCCAGACACACTGACCAGGGCAGACGGGATCTGAGCTCAAACCCCAAATGATGCCACTGTTCTGAGGCCCTCGGTTCTCACCCCCTTTGTATTTCTGTTCAAGGACTTCCTGGAGAAATCCCTCTGTAAAGGAAGCTTCAGTCTCTTGGGGGCAACAGGAGTCTCCAATGCTGCCTAAGGATGCTTTAGATAGCAGCATGGAACCTGTTAACCCAACTAAATGAAAGCTTAGAAAGCCTGGTTTGCACTTTCTGTGTGTGATCTTAGATCAGTCAAGGAAGGTTCCTGAACCAGTGGCTGAGGGTAAGAGTGATTGCCAACGCTTGCTGAGTTATTGTTGGGCCGTCAGCCTTATCTAGCTATTGTGCATAGCTTATGTCAGACAGTCAGCCCAATCTTTTATGACTTTATGATTTATGATTGCCACATTTACCAATGAGAAAGTAAGACTACTGTGTTATTCAGTTTTCCATTTCTGTAACACGTATCCAAAGCAATCAACTTAAAAGAAGGAAAGTTTATTTGGGTTCATAGTTTGGAAAGTTGGACTCTGTGGTCAGTCTGGGCCCCTTGTTTTGGGGGTCTGTAATGAGACAGTACATCAAGGAAGGGATACATGACAGTAGAGACTGCTCCTAGGGTGACCACAAATCAGAGAGAGAGAAGGAGGAAGGGATTAGAGTCCCAATGTCCTCTTCCAGGACACATTTGCTGTGTCCTAACTTTCTTTTCTTAGCCCCACCATGAGCTTAGGACTAGTCTTTCAATGCATGAGACTTACGGAGATACTCAAGACCCAGTCTGCAGAAGCTGCTCCAATGGGAAAGATGTGTCAGTGAGCTCAAAACTATTTTATAGAGACTAATATCCAAAGTTATACATATAGACAAACAAAGAGGAGTTATACCCAGGGCTGGTTCATTAAGCCCTACCCATGTTGCAGGCAAAAATTAAGTAAGTAAGTAGATGGATGATAGGTAGGTAGGTAGATAGATAGATAAATAGATAGATAACAGAAGAAATAGATGATATACAAATTGGATGAAAATATGCATACATACATAGAGTAGAGATAGATAATTGAAAAATAGAATATATATATGTACATACATGATATGGATGGGTGAACAGATATATGGATGGATGAATGGATAGATAGATAGATAGATAGATAGATAGATAGATAGATAGATAGATAGATGGGTAGATAGGATGGATAGGTAAGTTGATATTTAGATATGTGGGGCAAGATAGATAGATAGATAGATAGATAGATAGATAGATAGATAGATAGATAGATAGATAGATAAGGTAGATAGATAAAGTAGATAGGATGGATAGGTAAGTAAGTTGATATTTAGATATGCAGGGCAAGATAGATAGATAGATAGATAGATAGATAGATAGATAGATAGATAGATAGTAGCAGACCAAAGATTTCTACTCTATTAGTAGCACCTTTTACTGGTTGGAACTATATGTCTGCAAGGGAGTAAAAAACTATTAGAAATATTTCTACTTTAAAATGTAGCAAACTTTTTTCTGAAAGCTCAACATTTGATGGTAATTTTGCTTTTATACTTGAGAGGATAAATATAAATGAATAAAATTTCTAGAAATTATATATGATAATTGGATTAATGTGATGTTAGAAACAAAATAATAAAAGTTGGTCTGAATACACTGAAGGTAATAGAGGAATCTTGGGCCCCTACCATGTGACCCTCGATGTACCTGAAGATAGCCCACGTATTGGCAGTCTAGCCTCCTTTCCACAGAAGAGGGTGAGCCTTTGGCTTCACAGCAGTTAGCTTGGAAGGAAACAGCCTCCCAGCAAGGGTAATGGCTCAAAATATAGCCCAAATGAACAGAAAACCACTAAATCTGAAGCTTGGGACCATGGCTATTCTGCAAAACAAACCTTTATCATGAGCTATAAAGCAGTTCCCAGAACTCTGAAGGCAGATTGCTCATTTACGACAGATGTAGGGACAGTTAGTGTGCTTCATGGCCCTTGTAAGGGTCTGGGAACACAGCACAGAGTAAAACCAGCCTTGCTCTGAGCAGGCCTTGTTGTTTTCTCAATAGACAAGCAAACAAAAATATGTAATTTTGAGCCCTCACAGTATATTTACATTTGGATCTACAAGTTCACTAATGCCCTAAAGAAAAAATGAAATTTTCAAATAAAATAAGGTCATTTGCTTTCTCGTTGTAAAAAAAAAAAAATGAATACACCAATATATAATTTATAACCAATACAATTCCACCAATTTAAACAGTATAATGTAGCTGACTGCAGCAGCAGACACCTGGAATACCAGCTCTTCAGAGACAGAGGCAGGAGGATCAAGAATTGGTAGCTTTTACTACACGGTAATACCATGTCTCAGAAAAGAATAATTTTATAAAATTAAATACAAGGTGTATTCCAATGTTTTATAGTATATTCACAGATTTGCACAACCTTCACCACAGTTAATTTTAGCATATTTTCATTACAAAGAGAAATCCTATACCCTCTGGCTATCACCCTCCAAAGCCCTCGATTTCCCCCAAACCTGAGCAATCACTGATATACTTTTGTTTCCATAGTTTGTCAATTCTGGTAGCTCCTCATTATGTTCAACATTGAAATACCAGATGACCCAACACATGGAGTCCTAAATCTACACTCTCAGAGAATTGAGCACTGGTGTCCAAACAAAACCTTGTACATGATGTAATCATAAAAGTGCTATTCACAATAGCCAAATATGGAAATCCCCCATGTGTCCATCGACAGATGACAAAGCAAACAAAACGTGGCATCAATTGATCAACCCGAGACTGAAGAACAGAGAGCATTCTAGGTTTCAGGTTTTCAGATTAGGGATGGTCATCTCATTAAAGCCTATTCCCAAGTCTAAAAGACTCCGAACACGTCTTGTCAGACAAGAGATGCTCAGTTTGAACACACACGCATTGTGCACCTTAACTAGAATACAACATAGAGTGAAATGGAATGACCTAGTGCCAACATGTGTTGCAGTGTGGATGAGCTTTGGAAACGTTATTCACTCACCACCAAGGTCGCATGTTACATGATTCCATTTCTATCTATTTCCTTTGACCTGACTTCTTTGCCAAGGTTCCTTCTCCCCCTTCTCTACCACTCTGTGTGAAGAGTGATGTAGCAAAGCCATTCTTTCGGTTGTAAATACATACGTTGATTAAGCATGGAGCCAGCAAAAGAAATGGTAGCAGATAGATATCATTATCAAAGGGACACTTACAAGTTCATCAGAAATGGCTGGCAAAGTCCTGCCAGAAGAGTTGAACTGGGGTTCTGAACTGAGCCATTTCCTGTCACAGCACCAGCTTCTCTGTGGATGGGGTCTCTATCTCCCCTTCTTACCACAGGCATTTTTATATAATGTGATTAACATCAGTGGCCTCTGTCGAGAAGCGTTTTTTTCTCTCTAGCTGTACTCCAGGGTGCAATGTTTTTAATACTGCCGTTTTCTATTCTCCCCGACTCCCATCTCTCTGCTATAGGGCCACAGAGGCAGCCTGACCCAGGACAGAAGTTGTGAAGGACACTTGGAATAAATATTCTTGAGTCTGAGGTAAAGAGAGCTATCCTCATCCTAGATGGCACTTTGAACAAGAACAAACAGCACATACTCAATACGGGAGCATGGCCACACCGTCCTCCTCAGGCCCTTGCAACGGGGATCTTCCTGGAAAAGCACCAGCTGCTGTAGTGGTTTTTCTCCAAACAGGTTTTAAGTCTAGCCAAGCTGACTAAAACCCTGGATAGGTGCTCCATCATCAAGATAAAAGTAACACTCTTGTATAGTGCTTGTACCTACATATGAACACACACACACACACACACACACACACACACACACAAACCCACCATCCCAACCCCACTAAAGATGCTTAGCAATGCAATATCATAGAACTTTGCAAAGCTCCTTGGGTCCTGCAAGCTTCTGGCGCCTTCTGCTAATGTCTGGAACGCCTACCCTTGCCTTCTTTCAGATAATACAAGCCTTCCACCCTTCATTCAGCATCTCTACGCCCCCCCCCCTCCTTGTCTGCTTTTCTGATACTGTGATAAACATCATGGCCCAAAGCAACCTGGGAAGAAAGGGTTTATTTCATATTATACTGCTAGGTACCAGCCCATCACAGAAGGATGTCCTGGCAGGAACTCGAGGCAGGAATCTGGAGGCAGAAACTAAAGTAGAAACCACAGAGAGAAGGTTGTTTATTGGTTTGCTCTCTGGATTGCTCAGCTAGCTGTTTTGCAGCCTAGGCCCACATATGTAGGGACAGTACTGCTCACAGTGGATTAGGCCTTCCTATATAAGGTAGCAATCAAGAAAATGCCCAAGACGTGCCTGCAGTCCAATGTGATTGGCGCAATCCCCAATTGAGATGCCCTCAGACTTTCAGCTGCTGGGATCATGTTGGCAGCTGAAGCCAGCTGGGAGATCCCCATGTCAAGAGTTTAGCAGGTGCTTCTGGAAGATAGCAACTACATCTGCTCACTGCTATATCCTTTGGAGTTTGCACACAAGCCTGTCTTGAATGTCACAAGTTCTCAGTAAATATGGGATGGGAAATAGGAGAGAAATGTAATAGGCACATTTCAGTGAGTCCATCACGACTTGATGAACCAACAATGATACTGTCTGAATATCTAAAGCTTCGATCTTCTTTAGACTTTTTTTCAGATACTTCTCCAACCTGAACAGAAAATTAACAAAAATAAATGGGTGGGCCAGGGAGATGGCTCAGGGGATGAATGTGTTTGCCACCCAAGTCTTATAACCTGAGTCCAGTCCTCAGAATTCATGGTGGAAGGAGAGAACTGACTCTCAAATGATGTCCTCGTGTGCACTGGGATACACCCATGCTAGGGTACACTGGTGCAGGCACACACATTAATAATAAGAATATCGAGTTGCTAATCGTAGCAATGGCAAGGAAAACTCCAAGAAGCCCCAGCTGAAGGTCTAGCCAGATGTGGGAAGTCCTGGCTTTAGCCTTGTATATCTTAGAAGCTTTACATCTAAACATAGTTGTGACACAAAACAGAGGCTGGTAGAAAAGCGTGATTAGAAAGATTAAACTGGGGGGGTGTTCCAGAAGTTTTAAAACCCCAGTCTCTGGTTTCCCAAATCTGTGAACTCACAGACATCTGCTATTACACCCCCCTTCTGAGTCAGTGAGTCCCACTGATCTTGCTTCCTGGGTCTCCTCTCATCAGGAGCCTAGATGACTCAGTGGGCTTACACAGCTTCTCTCAGCCTGGAAGCCACTTGCCTCTAGGGGGCAGCATGACGGTTTGTGAATTATTCGAGAGGCCCATCTAGTTTCAAGTCTCTATGCTCCTTGGACAGGAACAAAAGAGACTGGGGTGATAGCAATATGCATGAGCTCAATCAAAGGCTTTATTTTCAGAGATAAAAATGCAAAGGTGTAGTTCATGATGATTGAAAGCAAAAAATAATAAGTAGTGACATCCAAGATTGGTCTTGATCACTCCTAACTGATTTCTAAAATCGGCCCATCACCCTACCATTATAATTTCTTGCTAATTACTACAAGCGATTTTATTAATATACTTTTCAGCCTCATTAACTATTACCTTGGGCCTAACATTAAAAATGATGAGGCTCAGTAATCTTAATGAGCATCAGAGTTGCGCCGACCCCTGAAAAACCTCCACAACAGAGAATGAAATGCATAGCTGAGCTATTCTGTCCCCCAGGCGTGTAGAAAAGCAACCGTAGAAACAAAAGCAACTGCAGAAACACGAAAAGAAGTGATATGTACAATCCAAAATGAAACCTGACTTGGAAACGCACAAGGCTGGTGCGGCCTCTGCCAGATCCTGTCAATTAAGGAGCGAGCAGGGGAAGTGGTAAGAAGACACAGAGTTCTGTGTCCTCCTCCCCTCTCACGCTATGTAAACTCAACATCAATCAGCACGTGGTGAGCTCCTATGAAATCTTCCCAGGGACCCTGACAAGCTGAGCTACAAGGCAAACTGGAAATGAGGTATTCATTGCACTAGCAAACAGAAATCCATGGCTTTCTTGAAATGGTTGTGGAGACATGAAAGATAGGTAGCCAGGGAACGAGGAAGATAAATTTTCTTTTTCTCTCCTCTCTAGCATGGCCAGAATGGTCTATATTCCTCAAGCAGCAAGCTAGGCAAGACAGTGAGGCTAGCTTCCCAGTTCTCACAGTAAATTATTTATCAGGAGCTGGATTTAGTGCTCTCAGGACTAACCTGTCAAAAACCTCTTGGCCCTGACAGCGGCTGTGCAGTGTGGTCTCTGGGCTGTTTGTGTTTTCATTAGTTTCCAGGTTCAAAATGAATGGATAACAGTAAGTGTGGGGTTGGATTAACAGGCTAGCGCAGATTTATGGAACCCACCTTCAGCCAAGATCCCAGAAAGAACTTTCCATTTGTCCAAGGTCAGGAAACTTAGCAAGGTGTTCAGTGCTGAAATCTAATTTGTTCACTAACGTAGGGAAGAGAGCAAGATAGAATGAGCCGAGACCATTTCAAGGGGCAACAATTTAATCTCACTGTCACAGGAAGGTCCAAATCAAGAATGTAACATCCTGGATGGTACCCATTACCACTGCCATCAAAACTGTTAAATTGAAGTGGGGACTTTGAAGAGATTGGAGCCCAACAGAGCCATCTACCAAAGTACTGTGGTTTTCTTCTTTCATTGTATGGGGCTCAACTGGAGGGGTGTGGTCACACACAAAGAAGTATGCCCTTCCTTCCCCATGCCTTAAGAGTGCTAGCCAATGAAGCTGGAATGGAAGTAGGAAGTGGATGGCCTTCTACACATGATCCCTGTGAATTACAAATCCAGTGCACCTCCCCCACCCCCACTCTTTTTCATGTAATGCTGCATGAAGATTCAAGATCCTAAAAGATCTGGGCTTGTGTCTCCAAATCGCCTTATAAAGCAAAAGCCTTTCAAAAATGAGGCATGGTCACATATTCTGCTGTTTAAACAAGGTATAAAGTTTCTATTTGAGAGCCCCATCCATTCCAGCCCCTAGCACTAACCTAACTAAAACAAGTGACAATTTTATAGGTAAAGGAAGATTCTCCTATATAATGAACCCAGAGCAAAATTGGGAGCCCATTTTGGGGGAGGGGCAGTTGTTAAACACTAGGAAAACGTCTACAAATCAAATAAAAATAACAATCATCTACCAATTTGCAAACTTGCATATCAAACTCAGATTAATTGCTGTAGGTCCCTAGCGGGGGGAGGGGGGGGAGATGTTTTCCGTAAAGGTTAACTTTGAAAACAAAATGAGCATTTTCACAAAAGAATTTCTCGCTCAAGTGTCCTATTCTGGAGCCCTTTTATCTTAAAACTGAGAGCAAAATGAACTATTGATACAAGTGAGAACTTTGATGAGCCGCCAGGGCATTGCACAGAGGGAACGAGGCCAATCTCCAAGGACTGCAGACTGTCTGATTCCATTTACATAACGTTCTTGAAACGACATAATTACGGTTGTGGGGAACAGATCAGCGGTGTCCAGGGATTAGAGACAAGGACCTGTGTGGTTGTTAAACAGTAACTCAGACAACTTCCTGATGGGGTGGGTCAGCTCTGTCCCTGCTTGATTGTCAGGGGAATTATCTAAATGTACAAACATAATTAAACTTCCCAAAACTAGGGAGAGAAACGGAGGGAGAGAGGGGGAGGTAAAGGGAAAGAGATGGGAAAGAGAAGAGATCATGACCAAGACGCAAGTTGGGGAGGAAAGGGTTAATTCAGCTTACACTTCCACATTGCTCTTCATCACCAAAGGAAGTCAGGACAGGAACTCCAACAGGTCAGAAGGAAGAAAGGAGAGAAGGAAAAGGAGAGAGAAAGTAAAGTGGGAGGAAAGAAGAGGGAAGAAGAGGAATCGGGGAAGGTAAGGGAATGAAAGAGCAAAGGAGAGAGAAGGGGAGAAGGGAGGAGAGGGAAAAGTAGGGAGTCTCAGACTTACACATCAATTTCCTAATTCTGACAATGAATTCTATGTATGCGGGACACTGTCTTTAGGGGAAGCCAAACAAAGGGTTCAGAGAACTCTCTGTAAGAGAGTTGCACTTAAAACCTATTTCAGAACAAAACATTGCCATTTTTAAAACTGTACTAGCAAAGTGCTAGACCATCTAGGAAAGAGACAGAAAACAAACATACCTGCTATCTACCAACTGGGTAACCTCTATGTGACACAGGGAGAGTTTAGGGACGACTAAAGAGATCTCAAATAATTAGACAGGAGTCTGCCTGCATTTTGGAATTTCAAGAAGCAGATATTAAGGACCCCATTTGGTTGGTTGGTTCTCTCGGCTCAGTGCCTCAGCCAATGCCTAGTACATAAAATATCCAGAAAATATGTGTTGATGGTACAAATGCATGAGACAGAAAATGTTCCTCACCCGTGCTCCACAGACAGAGCGAAGCTACACGGGGACTTCCCTGTCCTGCCCCTGTACTCAGCAGGGAAAGGTAGCAACAGAGCAAAGTCACCGGACCTTCTAGAGACCCCATGGCTTTCCATAGTGGATAGCTGGCACTTTCTTTATCTTTGAATGGGTAAAATGTAAGAAAGGTTTAAAGAAGAATGGGTGCCTACAAGAATAAGAAAGACAGTGATGAGAAAGAGAAGAGATCGTGATATGGAGAGAAAGAAATGGAGACAAAAGAAAGAGGGGGAAGGCTGAAGATGAGAAAGCAGAGTGAGGTGGGGCTAGGGAGAGGAGTCCCAGGACAGTGGCTATCTTAGTCAGGGTTTCTATTCCTGCACAAACATCATGACCAAGAGGCAAGCTGGGGAGGGAAGGGTTTTTTCAGCTTACACTTCCACATTGCTGTTCATCACCAAAGAAAGTTAGGACAGAAACTCAAACAGGTCAGAAAGCAGAAGCTGATGCAGAGACCATGGAGGGATACTACATACTGGCTTGCTTCCCCTGGCTTGCTCAGCTTGCTTTCTTATAGAACCCAAGACTTCCAGCCCAGGGATGGCACCACCACAATGGGCCCTCCCATCCTTGATCACTAATTGAGAAAATGCCTTACAGCTGGATCTCATGGAGGCATTTCCTCAAGGCAGGCTCCTTTCTCTGTGATAACTCCAGCTTGTGTCAAGTTGACACACAAAACCAGCCAGTCTAGTGGGGAAAGGGGGTGGGGAACTGACAGGAAAAAAAATCTGCCCAGTCTGGAGAGCTGAATTGAGCAACTGGATTCCAGTTTCTGCCTGGCCACACTTGGCAGACCCATGCCTCTGAAATGTCCCTCATTGCTCCAAGATGGCATTGTTATGTGGAAAGCCTGGCCACTAAGTAACAAATACTTCAAGCAAAACAACAAAACAATCACCAATAAGACATAAACCAGAAACAAGCAAAGGGAATTTGCTCCACATCTCACAACATCCCAGTTATCAGACTGGCTGGCAGTTCCTTGCATGTTTTGAAAAGGGGCTGTAGTTTTCAACACAGCATTATCCAGTGGAAACATGATGTACCAAGGCTAAGGAAAATGGGCAAAGTGTGTGGAGCAGAGCAGCACTGCGGTTCACTGGAGCGCCCTCCTTGGGTGGCTGAGGAACACAAGAGCACGGGCTACAGGCTGCAGGAAGCTGACCCCACACAGCGCGAAGAGACAACAGAAAGTCCTGTGGGTGCTGATGGCTCTTCATTTGAAACTGTCCCGCATCATACCCCAGCCTTGCACTCTGAGCATGCAATCCCAGAAGCTACCTACTTCATTTGTGAATGACCCTAGAGGTCATTCGTCCACTGTCCTGGAGAACAGCTCTGACTTTGGCTAAAACACCTGATCCCTTCTACTGTGTGCATCACACAGTTCGCTGGCTACCCACTCATTGTTTATTTATAATACATACAAGCCAAGAATTTTTATATTTCTTTTTATTTATATTTGTAATTTAATATATACTTTGTTTATATGTAATATAGACAGGCTTAAATTTTTCCAGATTTTTAGATTCCGCATATTTTCTACTTAAAAACAACTACAACTTTAAGTCACTTCTCTCTTCATACACTTTAGTATAAGATTACAGCTCAGGAATCAAACCACACTTTCAATACTTTGCTCTGGCACAGCATCGGCTAAATACCCAGCTGGAGTTCTATCTTCCTCAAAACATGAAACCATGATGAAAAGTCAGTAAGTTTGTTTTTTTTATAAGAAGAACTGGCCAGGCCCAGGGATAGTTGTAAAAAGGTAAAAAATTCCAGCCCTTAGGAGGTAGAAACAGGAGGAAAGAAGGTGAGGGCAAACACGTTCTCTGTGAGACCCCATGTCAGACTGGGGCGCTAAGCAAAAGGATTATCCAGGATCATTCTTCCCCGCCATTAAAGATCTCGGCAGAACATCTTGTCTGGGGAGATCTGCTTAGGATGGCTTTGGTGGTCTCCCAGAAGATGGAGGCTTTCTCTACAGCTCTCCTGTAAAGTCTACAACAGAGCTGCTTTTCCAGATCTGTACAAGACAATATAAACTTTTCCAAGCATGTGACTCCAAACTCTTGTAGCCTCATTCCCCAATCCCAAAGCCTCCTCTGTGTTTTCAGTTATTTTCAGAAGTTCTTTTATTGTTGAGAATAGTTTTTCCTATTCTGGGTTTTTTTGTTATTTCAAATGAATTTGCAAATTGCTCTTTCTGACGCTATGAAGAATTGAGTTGGAATTTTGATGGAGATTGCATTGAATCTGTAGATTGCTTTCAGTAAGATGGCAGTTTTTACTACATTAATCCTGGCAATCCATGAGCATGGGAGATTGTTCCATCTTCTGAGATCTTTGATTTCTTTCCTCAGAGACTTGAAGTTCTTGTCATACAAACCTTTCACTTTCTTGGTTGGAATCTCACCAAGATATTTTATGTTATTTGTGACTACTGTGAAGGGTGTCGTTTCCCTAATTTCTTTCTCAGCCTGTTTATCCTTTGAATAGAGGAAGTCTACTGATTTGTTTGAGTTAATTTTATATCCAGCCACTTTGCCGAAGTTGTTTATCAGGTTTAGGAGTTCTCTGGTGGAATTTTTGGGGTCATTTAAATATACTATCATCTGCAAAAAGTGATATTTGGACTTCTTTCCAATTTGTATCCCTTTGACATCCTTTTGTTGTCTAATTGCTATGGTTAGGACTTTGAATACTATATTGAATAGGTAGTGAGTGAGTAGGCAGACATAAAATATCTTGTCTAACCCTGACTTTAGTGGGATTGCTTCAAGTTTCTCTTCATTTAATTTGATGTTGGCTACTGGTTTGCTATAGCTATATACTGTTTTTTACTATGTTTAAGTATGGGCCTTGAATTCCTGATCTTTCCAAGACTTTTATGAAGGAATGCTGAATTTTGTCAAATGCTTTCTCAGCATCTAATGGGATGATCATGTGGGTTTGTTTATATAATGGATTACATTGATGGATTTCCATATATTGAACCATCCCTGCATTCCTGGGATGACACCTACCTGATCGAGGTGAATGGTCATTTTGATGTGTCCTTGGATTCGGTTTGTGAGAATTTTATTGAGTATTTTTGTATCGATATTCACAAGGGAAATTGGTCTGAAGTTCTCTTTCTGGGTCTTTGTGAGGTTTTGGTATAAGCGTAATTGTGGTTTCATAGAATGAATTGGGTAGTGTTCCCTCTGTTTCTATTTTGAGAAACAGTTTGAAGAGTATTGATATTAGGTCTTCTTTGAAGGTCTGATAGACTTCTGCACTAAACCCATCTGGTGCTAGGCTTTTTTTGTTTGTTTGTTTGTTTGGTGCCATGCACACTTGTCTACTCCAGTCACATCCAAAATATCGGGGATAAAATCCTGATTAAGGATAAGAGGCAATAAGGATCCAAAAGGAGTTCTGTGCCTCCTGGATATTCAGACAGTCGCTGGTATCTCCTAACTCAGACGTGTTCCAGATCAGACTTTCCAATCGTCAGCACGCCCTCATAATTAGGCATAAAGGTACCCCAAGAAATGACTCGTAAATGGCTAAGATTGGGCATTGTTTCCTGGCCAACACAATATTTCCAACTTATCCTAGTTTAATACCAAGCTGTCCATAGCTTGGAATCTCTCTCAAGGAATCTGCCTTGCCAGAGCTAGCAACAAAGGTCAAGCACATTCCTTAGGGCAACAGATAGTTCACAATAGTTAGAAATGTTTTAAATACTAGAGAGTAATCGAAGAGCTTCCACTCAAGAACATTAGCTAGAAGTGTTAGGTCGGAGCCCCCTAGTCATTGCCTCCAGCAGACCCAGAGAATTAGTATAGGAATACCAAATTAGCCCCAGCAGGGAGGGGCACCATTGCTCTTCCGCCTGCTTCACAACTGGATATGTGATCTTGGTCAGTAAGATCACTGACCTTGATGTGTCACCTGCCTACATGACTCTTGTCATCTGCCCTGCTTTCTTTTTACCATATAAGCCTGCTTTTCACGTGGTGTGGAAGGACTCGACTCGCATGCAGGACTAGCACTATGGACTCGCAGAAGGACTCGCACTAGAACTTAGATGGATTAGGATTCAGATTCATGCAGTCCGCAGTCCCTGGGCCCAAGCACTTTGTGCCCGGGGTGTTGCAGCACCAGTCTAGAGGAGATAGCTACTGTTTTAGACCCAGTATGTTTTAGATAGCCTCAGATGTACCTTAACTACTGAGCCGCCAGATTTACCATCTCTCTTTTACAATGACTGTAAAAGTCTGATGCCTTTTTTAAGAAATACATTCAGATCCTATACTTCATGTGTCGTCTCTGCCATCATTTCTTCACCTACGCCTTGTTGACCTGACTAGGACCCCGTTTCTCCCGCAGGTTGAGGGAGGCCCAGATCGGCCAGCCTGCAGAAGTTTGGGAGACTTTTAATGACTGCTTCTATTTCTTTAGGGGTTATGGGACTGTTTAGATGGTTTATCTGATCCTTATCTAAATTTGGTACCTGGTATGTATCTAGAAATTTGTCCATTTCATCCAGATTTTCTAGTTTTGTTGAGTATAGGCTTTTGTAGTGGGACCTGATGGGTTTTTTTGTATTTCCTCAGTTTCTATTGTTATGTCTCCCTTTTCATTTCTGATTTTGCTAATTTGGATACTGTCTCTGTGCCCTCTGGTTAGTCTGGCTAAAGGTTTATCTATCTTGTTGATTTTCTCAAAGAACCAGCCCCTGGTTTTGCTGACTCTTTGTATAGTTCTTTTTGTTTCTATTTGGTTGATTTCAGACCTGAGTTTTATTATTTCCTGCCATCTACTCCTCTTGGGTCTATTTGCTTCTTCTTGTTCTATAGTTTTCAGGTGTGCTGTCAAGCTGCTAGTGTATGCTCTCTCTAGTTTCTTTATGGAGGCACTCAGAGCTATGAGTTTTCCTCTTAGCATTGTGTTTTCATTGTGTCCCATAGGTTTTGGTATGTTGTGCCTTTATTTTCATTAAATTCTAAAAGTCTTTAATTTCTTTCTTTATTTCTTCCCCGACCAAGTTATCACTGAGTAGAGTGTTGTTCAGCCTCCATGTGTATGTGGGCTTTCTATTGTTTCTCTTGTTTTTAAAGACCAGCCTTAGTCCGTGGTGATCTAATAGGATGCATGGGATTATTTCAATCTTCTTGTATCTGTTGAGGCCTGTTTTGTGACCGATTATATGGTCAATTTTGGAGAAGGTATTGTGAGGTGCTGAGAAGAAGGTATATTCTTTTGTTTTAGGATGAAATGTTCTATAGATATCGGTTAAATCAATTTGGTCCATGACTTCTGTTAGTTTCACTGTGTCTCTATTTATTTTCTGTTTCTGTGATCTGTCCATCGCTGAGAGTGGGGTGTTGAAGTCTCCCACTATTATTGTGTAAGATGCATGTGTGCTTTGAGCTTTAGTAAAGTTTCTTTTATGAATGTAGATGCCCTTGCATTTGGAGCGTAGAGGTTCAGATTTGAGAGTTCATCTTGGTAGATTTTTACCTTTGGTGAGTATGAAGTGTCCTCCCTTATCTTTTTTCATAACTTTTGGTTGAAAGGCAATTTTATTCGATTTAGAATTGGCTACTCCAGCTTGTTTCTTGGGTCCATTTGCTTGGATTTTTTTCCAGCCTTTTACTCTGAGGTAGTGTTTGCCTTTGTCACTGAGGTGCATTTCCTGTATGCAGCAAAATGTTGGGTCCTGTTTTCTTATCCAGTCTGTTAATCTATGTCTCTTTATTGGGAAGTTGAGTTCATTGATGTTAAGAGATTTTAAGGAAAGGTGATTTTAACAAGGGTGCTGAAGATGCAAACTCAGGTCCTCAGCTGCTACAGGGTCAGCAAGCACTCCCACCCACTGAGCCAGCTCTGCCACCCAACTACTCCTACCCACTGAGCCAGCTCTGCCGCCCAACCACTCCCACCCACTGAGCCAGCTCTGCCGCCCAACTTATTTGGTCTTCACAGTAAGTCTGCAAGAAAATGTGTTTTTATTCCTATTTTGAAAACAAGCTAACCAAAGCTCAAGGCCAGTCCCTTCAGATTCGACTCCTGTACCCGCCCCCATACACAGTATTATTATAAAGGAACTGCATGTTCAGGCCAAAAAATTCTTCTCTAAATCCACAACACAGGTTCTCCCTTTAAACCTGACCCTGGGGCCTGAGGCTAAATAACTAGAGACTCTGATTAAGAGCATGTGTTGCTCTTATAGAGGACCCAGGTTAATTTCCGGCACCCACATGATGGCTCACACCCATCTGTAACTCCAGTTCCAAGGATCTGGTGTCCTCTGCTGGCCTCCATGGGCACTGCATGCATGTGGTACACATACACATACAGGCAAAACACCCATAGACATAAAACAAAAATAACGACTCTTGCAATGTTCGAACCTAGAGTTTTGGAAGAATAACTAAAACAGCAATCTGAGTGAAGCTCAAAATTTTTACTATGGCACCGCAAATTAGCACATTTCACATCTCTTTGGAGAAACTCTTTATGCAGCATGTGGCCAGCTATTAATATAAAGAGTCAGAAATGGCCAACATGCAGAGAATAAGTAACTATGACTCCTCGGCCATAAATGGGGCATCTATATCATGTCTGACCCTAGCCCCCAACTCCAAAGACTCAGGTAACATGACAGAGGAGGAGGCAGAAGGATTGTAAGAGGCAGAGAAGGGAAAATTTTCTGTGAAATAATATCTTCTGGACCCATTAGAGTCATTGCACTATAGAACTCAGAGTCACTGTGGTTGCCAGCACAAGACCCACATAAGATCAAGCCAGTCAGAACTCCAGGATGGAGAAAAAAGAAGCCTGTGAGATTCCACCACTAGCTGAGGAGCTACTGGGAATTAATGGCCACTCAGGGAGGAAGAAAGAATTATCACTAATGGTGTAGCTAGCCATGGTTAGTTAAGCATGCCTCTGAGGATGGTGCCCTATGTCCATGCTCATACGGACACAGTAACTGGACCAGAGGGAGTGAGAGGCTAGGAGGAGGAGGGGGAGGAGGAGGGGAGGGG
>NW_022196897.1:148500891-148521582 GCF_008632895.1 Mastomys coucha
GAGGAGTGGGAGGGGAGGAGGAGGGGAGAAGGAAGAGGAAGAAGAAGAGAAGGAGGAGGAGGGAGAGGAAGAGGAAAAGAGGGCAGAGGGAACCAGAAGAGGGATGTTGACTATGGCATGAAGTTGGGAGGAGAATGGAAACACTAAGGAGGAAGTTAGTGGTAACAAGTGGGTAGCTATGATCTAACGACGTTGTATTCATAAATTATCAAAGAATAAATTAAAGTTGTTAAATACATATTATTACATATTATAATTCTATTCCTAAGAAGGTCTAGAAAGGGTAAACCTATTCTATAGTGCACAAAATCAGGTCACTGGTTGCCTATGGAGGAAGGCCTGCCAAGAGGCCTGAGGGGATAGGTGATGGAAATGTACTCTACACTTGTATCAGAGGCATGGTGATATGGATATGCACTTAACTCAGAACTCAAAACTGTATACTTACAAAATGCCATTCCCTAAATATAACTAAAGCTGAGATTTGAATGCAATAGCAAAGAAAATTCCTTGAGTCAAGATCCTAGCTTGGACTCTTGCTGTGTCTCTTCCTGACTGGGTAGCCTCAGGTAGGCCCATGAACACGCCCGAGCCTTGGTTTCGGGCTCTTCTCAGACCTGGAGATGATACATACCACAGACCTAGGAAAGGAGCAGGCCTACAATAAACAGCTACTTTTATGACTGCTGCTGATTAATAATAATGAGAAGTAATATTCTGAATAACAGCTTCAGTTCTCTCCCTCGTGTTACTGGGGACATTGGGCACCACTAAAGGTGCCTCGCCACAAGCTTTCTGAAAACCCACACATATTGCACCATGGCCTACAAGCGTTTTAATGTTACGCTAGAAGAGATGACCCAAAATGAACATCAAATGTATGTAGATTAGAGGATTCATGTTTACATAAGAATATGGCTCATGCGATCTCAGATTAAATTCAAACCTGAGCATTGCTGACAGGTACCATTTCCTTCCCAAGGAATTGGATTTTTAGTCTACATAACTCCGTGGGGATTTTATCTATATTGTTACCCAGGGTGCAATTTCTCTAATAAGGTCATTAAGAGTGGGAAAAGGAACTGCAGGCTCGCTAATCTCTTTGTGTTAGTTTTTTCCTAAGAGCGTCTTTCTCTAGGGATGAGACATCGGTCAGCAGGGCAAATTTCAAAGGTGTAGCAATCTAGTTTAGGTGATTTTGAAGACTAAAACCAGAGAGTTCTTCTCGCTTTGGTTACTACCTTCCACATTCAGAAAATTGCTTTGCAGAAAACTGTTCGTTTCTGTTTAGGCTTACAAATAATTTCCCCTGAGAAGAGCAAAGGTGAATTCTAGTTTCTAGACTCTCCCTAGAATTGAGATTCGGTGTGAAGTTGCAGAAGATTGAACAATGGTGGTGCCTGGGATCTGAAATGGATGAAAAGATCCAAGAAGCAAAGAGCAAGAAGTCACAAAGACTCATCAACCCACCTGTCAGTAATTGCCTCAAACCATCCTCCATCTGGGGAACAACCTTGTCCCACATTTACTCCAAGAGAGAGCCAACTCCCCCTGCTACACACCACCCTAGTTTCATCCCAGTGTGTTCTGAGCCTGAGGACGGATCAATTCAATGTCATGAACTCTCTCCCTTTCGGCAGAAATATCCCAGTGCTATTATTCCACAATGAGAGCTACGAAATGGACAGGCTCCTAAAGACATACAGGAGGCGCCAAAGAAAAGAAGCAGAGCTGATTACCTGGAGAGGTGGTGCTGAAACACGGCCCCTCCACCTCACAGGAAGTCCTGTTAACTTGTCTTCTGGACACGCAGTAGGCTGTTTCTCAGAATCCCAGATGCATAAGAAGATTTCATAATGGCACAGCTAATGTAAACCTCTGACTCACTTGAGGAGATGGCCAGGACAAGGACCTGAGTTTGATCCTCAGGACCCACATAAGAATCCAGACATGACGGTACCATGCTTTCATTCTCAGCATTGAGGAGGCAGGCACAGACAGATCTCAGAGGCATCCCATGATGCCAGCCTTATCTAATTTGTGAAACTCAAGCCATTCAGAGACCATGTCTCAGAAAATATTGTAGGTAATTCCTAAAGAATAATACCTAGGGGCTAGAGAGATGTCTCAGCGGGTAAGAGCATTGACTGCTCTTCCAGAGGCCCTGAGTTCAATTCCCAGCAACCACATGGTGGCTCACAACCATCTGTAATAGGATCTGATGCCCTCTTCTGGTGTGTCTGAACACAGCTACAGTGTACTCCTATACATAAAATGAATGATTCTTTTAAAAAAATGATCCCCATGGCTTTACTTTGGCCAACATGTGCACACACAATGCATTACGATGACTTCACCAATGTACCCATCTGTGTAATCATCCCCTACAAAGCTCCACTGAACGAGTTCAAAATAAAGATAAAGAAAAAAAATAATACAATGTAGCCCACTTACTCAAAAATTTTTTAATCAAATCCTCTTCGAGAGGTCCGAAAGCTGCTGTGAACTCTGTGGGTGCTTCTACCCCCCCCCAACACACATCACTCTCAAGTAGGTCTTCTAGAAACTGAGAGCTGACAGGAGCTGGCTGGTGCCAAACAAGAAGCCTACACATCCTAGGCCACCTCTGGGAATGCTTCAGTCACCTTCCACTGCCAATCAGGAGGCATTTAGTGTGGGTTTGCCAGAGTCTCCCCAGGAAAGAGCTAATGGGAAGTGTCAGGTTTCAACAGCCAGGAAAAAACTTGCCTTTGCCTGAGAAGACAGAGTTACTTCCAGACTTGTCCCATGGCTGAAGGTGGTCCCTCCGTCTAGAACCAAAACCGCCTCTCCTCCTGAACCTGCACCTAAAGAGCTATGGTGAAGGTTGAAAGCAGCAAAGAGAACGCCCATCTCCCTCTTCCCTCTTGCATCTCCATCCTAAGTACACAGCAGACTCACTAGCCAGGATGAGTGAGGCTTCAAGCACCCTCCATGTTCTGATGGCTTCAGACTCTCCATGTTTTCTTAGGATGACTACGATAACTCACCGCATGATGACAGCTCTGGTTCCACCCAAACCTACGACTTCAGAGTCTTCCACAGATGAAGGAAGAAAACGAAAAGAACACCGCTAGAATTTATGGCCCAGGCTGATGAATTTATGACCCAAGCCTAATTAGTGATGCATTTATTTAACTTTCACCCACATTGCACTGGCTAGGATACTTTCTATGACTAACAACAAGAGAGTCAAGGAAAATAATCTTATGGGGCCTTAAAGGAGAGCAGGAAATGATCCAGTGGTCAAAGTTCTTGCCACACAAGCCACACAAATGCCGATGACCACAGTTTGATGGGAAGAAAAAAAAAAAAAACAACTCCCAAAAGTCACCCCCTGGCATCCAAGTGTATGGTGTAACAGGCATACACCTGCATATAGATGCCTAAACAGAGATATACACACACTAATAATAATACAGAATAATAAATAAAAAAATTTAAAAGAAGCATGAAGTGGATTTTGGTGACCACATATGATGGTAGAATAAAGATGTCCCCTGTAAAGCAGTTAGCTGGCCTGTAAGGACCAGATGCAAAGATATGTTGGTCGGAAAATAAAAGCTCCCAGCCGTCTATGTAGGGGAAATATTCCCTGAGCAAGTGAGTCAGGAATCTGACTGTGTGCCATCTGTGGCTGTGGAGGGTGGACTGTACAAGTCAAAACTAAGCCATATGAAAGGAGAGACACATGGAGGAGGTTGACCAGGAAGAGGCTAGCAACCAGGATGCAGGTTGTGTGGTCTGATGGGTTCATGCAGACCCAGGAGCTTACAGTCAGTGAGCATTCATTTTACAGACAGGGGGTCACAGAGGTACAGAGAGGTAAATTAATTTGCAAGTCCCACACCTAGCAGGCTGGCAGGCAAGAGAGCTGGGACTGGAATACTTCTCCCTGACTGTCACACCCAGACTCCTGTGTCTCCTTTGTACATCTTCTACATCTATAAAAGTTTGGGCCTTGAAAAAAAAGTTATTAACAGTCTGAGAGGGACATCCACCAGACAAAAGCCGAACATGTACAGGTGCCTGTGTGAGATACAAGGACAAAGACATTCAAGGCCCCATCACCGTCTTTGTCACCCAGACGGCTCCCTGCTCATGCAAAAAGAACTCACTCCGTTTGCATCCATAAACTCTTTTTATTTGTCCCCAGAGGCCTTTCTGTCTCCTCCTTGATCTCTGTGAGTTACAACTCTTTGAGAAAGTATGCTATAGACAATGAACTTGTCTCTTTATGTCCCTTAGAGTGAGATGAGCCCAAGAACTGCAGAAGTGTATGAAATGGCCCGCTCTCCATCACTGCTAGAGATATCCCTACGTTGGCTCTCACCCTGAGGAACCCTGGAAGCTCATGTACACCTGAAAGGAAACACTGGAATTCCCCTCTCCGCCTCCTAGCCTTTGCAGCTGAGGCCAGAGTTACCTCCCCAGGGTCACTTCTGGGTAAGCATCCTTCTACGGTCATCTCCCTTCCCCGAGCTGACCCCTTTCTATCTTTCCATACCTAAAGCCACTCCTACTGTTTCATGTGAGTCATGTGACAGATGCAGAGTGGCAAAGGTTAGAGAAGTGTGGAATCAGGCAGAGACTCCGAGAGCAAGGTGCACAATGGCAGCTATCAGCGAGGCTAGAGAACTAGCTCGGACCTATTGCCTCTTTCTGCTGCTTTGCTGGAACGTAGCAAAAGACATACCAGTTGCTCACTCACTTCCGATGGCTTTTCTGAACTACAGTGAAACAGCTCTGCTCAGTGATTCTGGCAGGTACTCAGCGACCTACGGAGCCTGAAATATTTACTCTTTGACTCTATATAGGAATGTTTGCTGAGTCCCATTCCACAGCAATAAAGAGCCAGACTCCCTTTGAACAAATGTACGTACACCTACAATCACAGCAGAACTAGTCACAATAGCCAAAACGTGAAAGCAGCCCAAGTGTCCATCAATGGATGAACATATTGTGATATATGCATGCAATGGAATACTATTCAGCCATAAAAATAAATGCAGCATTGATACATTCTGTGCCACAAATAGACCCTGAAAACCTTATGCTTAGTGAAAGAAGCGAGACACAAAAGGTCACAGGTGAATTATCCTATTAATGTGAAACCTCCTCAATAGGTCGAACCAGCCTGGGTGAAGGGAGTAAGGAGTGACTGCTTAGCACGCCCATGGTTCCCTTGTGGCATAATGCAAAGGCTTTGGAAGGGGACAGAGGTGGCAGCTACACACATTGAGAATGTACAAGATGCCACTACATTGCTTGTTCGAAATGATTATTTTATCTTATGTGAACATCACTGCAATACAATTTTATAACTTAAAAAAAAATAAAGCCTTTTCTTTTTTTCAAAAAAAATGCAGTCATTTCTGTGAATTTAAGAAGGAATAATGGCATGCTCCAAGACTAGGTAGCTTGCAGGCAAACTGAGCAACGCTATCAATAGGGTGGTCCTCTATGACTCTTGGCACCAAGGGGGGAAAAAAGGCAAGACCATGAACAGAAATTAGAAATCTAGGAGGGAAGTCAGGCCAGTCTGGGATGTGCTGAGTTTGTTTGCCTGTGGGACAACTCAGGGAAATATTAGCAGTTGTCGCTGTCACACAGAAATGCAGAGGCAGAGGCAGAGGCATAGCAGCTATCCTAAGGGAGATAGTGCTGTCACAGTTGGAGAGGAAGAACTGGGGGATAATATTAAAGAATCCCTGTCATTACAGGGCATAGGTGTAAAAAACAAACAAAAAAGAAAGAAATAATACCAAAGGTGTAGGGCAGGGACAGGAGAAACCAAGAGAAAAGAGCCACAGAAAGGGTGTGGGTAACAGAAAAAGCTGAGAAAACATGAAAGAGGAGACTGAGGAGAAGCAGCATCAGGAGTGGGAGAAGAAGGAAGAGAGCAGGAAGAGAAGGAGGAAGACCGAATCTACAAAAAACGCAAAGGGAGATAGAGAAGAAGAGAAGAAAATAGAGGAGAGAAGCAGGAGAAGGAAGAAGAGGAGGAGCAGGAGAAGGAAGAAGAGGAAGAGGAGGGGGAGGAGGAAGAGGATGAGGAAGAGGAAGAGGAAGAGGAGGAGAGGGAGGAGGAAGAGGAGGAGGAAGAAGAGATATGGGAAGGGTGGAACTGGGAGCAGTTCATAGCATTAAAAGCTACAAAGATAAAGAGGGAGAGGAGGAGGTGGGAGAAGAGAAAAGGGAATAGATGAGAACGGAGAAGAAAGGGAAGAGGTGAAGGGTAGGAGAGAGAAAGACAGTGGAAGAGTCAGTGGAGGTTGGTGAAGAGAAGCAGAAAGAGGAGGAGGGAGAGGGGCGAAAGGTCCCTGGGTGCGCAGGATGGCAGTCAGCTCGACCTCTGCTGCCTGGTTCTCCTCCTTTTGTTCTCAAGATCTGAGGCTTCTAGATAAGTGAGGCCATCCATCATGAAGCCGCACACATGGGTAAAATACTGATGCCAATCAGCACACACAGAACTAAGACTCCAAAGATGTGAGCCCTGCTTTCCCCTGACACTAAGCCCCATGTATAGAAAGTCAAAACAGCCGGCCCCCTCCACAGGCTGAGACCCAACCACAGCCCTGGATACTCACTGTCTTCCTTGAACACACCTGACAGAAATTTCTGACCCAGACACATTCATGCATACCAGTGAACATCAACCCAGTCAGTGCATTTCACTGTCAAGGCACGATGCCACGTCACCCTGAGCCTTCTGGCATCCTTAGCTACCTACTGGACAGAGCAATAACCATGTCTATCTGTAGCAACAAGTCCCCCACATTAGTGTGAGAATGATAACATTTGGAGAATAATAGCAAATTGATTCCTTGGAAACAGAATGAATTTTACCTGTCATGATTACCGTAAATGGGAATTCAAAAGGGGCTGTAATAAATAATATAACCATATTATATTTATTCACCCTTGATCTATCCTTTATAATATTAACTAAGGAGAGAAGCACCGTGGAGTGGGGGAGAATTATTTCTGGTGTGACAGGGAAAGGGCTCTGCTGGGGAGGGGGCAGTGCTTCACGAGAGACGGCAGAATGTCTTTTAGCAAAGGCAAGTTTGTAATGAGTATCAGGCTGACTTTTTAAAATAAGAGTTATTCAGGTGTGAAATGGGTTCCCCCAGAAATGAGGTGGGAGTCCCTCAGCTTCTTGGAGGCCATAATAATGGGTTAGTCATGTATGACAGCTTGCATAATGGTTACTCCAGTTTAGGAGGCTCTGGGCAGCCTTCTTGTGATTTATACAATATCAATTGGAAAAGGATCCTGGTTTTGCCAGGGTAAAAAATGTTTTGGAAATCCAGGCTCATTGCAGTCTCTTGCAAGGCAAGCACTTCTCACTAACTTGCAATCCACCAGCCCCAGAATATGTTCTCATAGAAGGGCTTTAGAATCGCCTGTGGCCCTCAAAGACAAACAGACAAATCACACTTAAAGACACGTGTCCACAGTCATCTCTTCATCATAGAACGTGTGTTTCTATGTCACACTATGCCTCCAACCCTAAGTAAGAGGCACAACAATGCTTCTTCATTGCCTAAAATATCTTGACTAGTAAGTGACTGTCCCTAACCACTACCACTAAGAGTTCATTCCTGCCCCCTCCTCCTCCAAAGCATCTCTACCACACACCACTAGCCAAGATTGGGGAACGGGGAGATAGGACCAAAGTCGGACCCAGTGTGGTTCATGGTACAGTCTGTCATGGGCTCAGACCAAAGTTGGACCCAGTATGGTTCATGGTACAGTTTGCCATGGGCTCGGACATAGCAGAGCACAGAGCCAAAGCTGAGCCTTTACTTATCATCTGCCCTGCCCTGCCCCGCCCCGCCCTGCCCTGCTCTGCCTCTTTCTCCAGCTCTCTCCTTATAGGCAAGTCCAACCTTCTGATACTGTAACAAGACATCATTTTCTATAAAGTTCACACTCAAAAACATGCTATCGAGTTACAGAACATCCTCCCCACCCCACCCCCCAATCTCAATGTTGTAAGAAGTGTTATAGTATTCACAGCTCTCCCCAGCTGCGCACAGCTGCAGGCTGGAGATGCATAGGAGAGTGTGGCGGATCAGGGGTAATCCCCATACCAAAAGCATCCATTTCATTTGGGAGTTTCTGAGGTGCATAAATCTCAAGTGCAAGTCCAGGCTTGCTGGACCACAAATTCTGAGGGGTGCGCAGTAATTTGTGCTCAAGCCAGCCCTCCAAACAACTCTCCTACCTGATGGAATTTTGAGGAAAAAAAAACGCACAATGCAATTTTAGTGGAAGCCTTTCCAGCTGGACCTCCACCTCAGGTTCTGCTCCCACAGAATTGGACCCATGAAGAGAAACCACACACACACAAACACACACACACACACACACACACACACACACACACACCTACCTGTTCTTAGTCATGTATGTTACTGCACAGGTGTAATCCAGCAAGTAGGATGTTAAGGCCAATGCCAGCTTGAGCCTGTCTCATAATAGGAAGAAAAAAACCATAATGCCTTTAAACGGACTCTGTGCTTTTCCCACAGTGCCTCTTGAAACTCATGTCTTTCCCAACCTGACCTAAGAGGCAACACTCCATATGAGTGGTTACCATTATCTCTATTACACTTGCTTTATTATTTTATTTTGCTATTTTTTAGCATGTTTTTTACTTTTTATTGATTCTTTGTGAGTTTTACATTCTTCACCCCAATTGCAATCATCCCCCCATTCCATTGTATCTGGACTCTACTTTTGTACTCTTCTCCTCAAAAGAAAATGAAAAAATAAAAACAAAAATAAAAATAAACAAAACATAAAAACATCTCATCGTGGAAGCTGTAGTGTGCCACATGTCCTACACTACACCCTTTTGTCCACACGCCTTTATTTGCAAATGTTCTTGGCAATGAGTCATTGGCCTGGTTGGAGGCATCTGGCTTCTGCTATGCTATATCAGTCCTGGATCCTCACAGGACTCCTCTCGGATATCCTGCTGTTCCCCTGTATCATGGAGATCCTTCAGCTTTGGATCT
This sequence comes from Mastomys coucha, assembly GCF_008632895.1. Taxonomy (NCBI): domain Eukaryota; kingdom Metazoa; phylum Chordata; class Mammalia; order Rodentia; family Muridae; genus Mastomys; species Mastomys coucha. Next base: position 148,509,960 of record NW_022196897.1, read on the forward strand.
ACAGAACCAGCCCTTTCATGTGCTCCAGCAGTCCACAGATGCGGTAGATGTTGGGGTAGACCCACTCAAAGCCCTAAATCTTGGCCTGGGTGGTAGCTGAGTTGGTCATCCCCCATTCCTCCCACACTCACACCAGCCAGCAAGGGGCAGGACCATTTCTCATCCACACCCATGCCACCCGAGCCAGCTCTACCGAGCTGCCCAGTCAAGGTGTAAGGCCTTCTCTACCAAGTGTTGCAATCAGTGAGAGGTGGGGCTTTTCAGAGTGCCACAGCAAGTGAGAGGTGGGGCCAGCTCTGCACAATCCTTGAACATCAGCACGGTTCCAGGAGGCAGCCCAAAGCAGGGGCATCCGCATGATCTTAGTGGTCATATGAGCCACCCACATCCGAGCATCACAGACCCTTGCTACTGCATGGCTACAGACCCAGACCTGGCCCTTGGGGGCAGCATGAGCTGGGACCTCACCATATCCTCAGGTGGCAGGGCAGGCTCCTCACATCAGACTGTTCCTCTCTACCCTCATGTCTCCAGCTCTACCTCTCTGTAATGCTCAAACTGCTATGCTTTTCTTCCTCCCATCTCTCCCTCACAAATTTGTATAGTATAGTGGCGGGCCTCTCCATATTGTTTCTGTTTTGTGTTACATTGTGTCTTTGAGATAGACTCTCGTCACTTCACTTTGTAGCCCTGGCTAGCCTGAAACTTTCTTTGTAACCCATACTGGATTTGAACTCACAGAGATCCACCTGCCTCTCACTCCCACATGCCTGGAGCACAGGTGAGGACCACTCCACACACCTGGCCATAACATACATTCCCTTTATAAATTATTTCTGGCATCCCAACCTAACCTATGTGGACCAGTCCAGGCACACAGAGCAGCAGTTAAGATGATGAGGCCCCTGGGACGGACACTGACCACCCCTCATCTCTGTATACAGAGCTGGCAATCACTGAGGCTTGAGTTGGGCTAAAGAGAATCAACCCTGTCAGACAGACTCAGAGGTGAAATTCACCCCATGAAGAGCCTAAGAAACAATCCTTACAAGTTAGTATAATGGCATGGTATATGTTATGGCTATGGCTTTAATTGTGCGAGGAGGAGAAATGCAGCAGAAACTGGTTACTCGTCCACCTGATAGCCATGCTAAGCCAGGAAGCTTGAAGATTAATAAGGCTTGTAATTTTATGCCAGCCTCTATAATTGCAGGCACCATCTTTAGTCACTCAACACCTCAGGCCTGACACTTGGTTCAAATACTTGCCTTGTCTCCTCTGCCCAGACATTATGTTTTTATTTTTTTAATTAAAGAATCAAGTTGAATGCGAAATAAAAACAAACACAAAATAAAACTGGGCTGCAAACCCGAGGCACTAGAAGGGGGAGTCATTTCCAACCCCCATTAGCTAGTTGCTCTCAAATTATCCATGTAGAAAATTGCCCAAACTTTTCTACCCAAACTGCATTTGTTTCTGATTTTTAAACTGAGTTCCGTTCCTGATTTCTCTCCCTTTCCCCAGAGTTTCTATCTTTAGGAAATATGGAGCCCGAGTTCTATAATTTGCACTTCATTTGAACGCTAATGAAAAGAAGTGCTCCCTTCCCCTTCCAACTATTTCCTCAGTCAATTAAACAAATCCTCTAAGTGGAGTGTGTGAAGTGATTTGTGTCCGCGAACTTCATTAGTACTTCATTCTGGAATTTGTAATTTCTTAAGCCCACATCCTTTTAAGTTTCCACCAAGCACAAAAAGAAAAAAATGGCCCCAACGAGGTCCCTCACCATGGGATCAAGCAGGACCAGATCTAAAAAAGTCAAAAGGGACTTCTGGAACCACCTATGTGTTCAAAAAGGCTTCCGAGGCACTCTGGCTGCCAACTAATGCCCCTTCGGGTCCACAGAAAGGGCCGAAGCAAATAGCAGGTGCTTACTTCCTGAACTAATAGTTGTCAAATTACATTGTAGACACCAGGGGTAAGACACCAAGTCAAATAAAGAAGAAAACGAAAGCAGGTACTGAGAAACAATGGCTTTTATTTTCGGTATTTTTCAATATTAAAAACATGACGTAAGTAAGGTAGGTCTTATTTGATATACGTTCATCTCACCTTAGTGTAGCATGTTTCCATAGTTTCAAAAGTACTATCACGTGTCTGTTCCTTACTGTACTGTCTAGGTGAGGGTGCCTTCTAGATCCTTCTGCACTGAAAAAAACTGGAGGGTAGCTTATTGTTCTAAATGTATCCAGTGCCAGTATACAAACATACAAATGTATCCAGTGCTAATGTACAAACATACAAATGTATCCAGTGCTAATGTACAAACACACAAATGTATATAGTACTAGTATACAAACATACAAATGTATCCAGTGCTAATGTACAAACATAGTGTTTCTGTGGTTTCATAATTTTACAAAGAAGTAGTAATTAATGGCAAAAATGAGTAAAGTGTTCTTCAAGAATGTCGATAACAGAAAAATGTTGAGCAACTCCATAATAGATAGGGCTATAATTGACTTAAGCAAGCCTTTTAATAAAACCTGCCAGTACATTTATTACTTCATATTGCATTGCTAAATAAAAGCTCAATGAAACAAAATTGTGTAACCTTTGCTAATGACCGTATGTTCATTCCTGGTACAAAAGAAGTGCTTTTCTTAAAGTTTGGCTCTCTAACAAGATAAATCTTCAAATGTGGGAAATGAAGCCAGTCTACTCGTTGGCAGCCTGTGTTGGGTTTCTGAGCCATCACTTGACTGTACTCTGCAGGAAGGCAGCATTATGTGAATACTTATTATCCATGCAGTTCTTGGCAGAGATCCACAGGGTTTGTGCCACACATGTATCCACTTGCTTAATGTGTTGCAGCTATTCAGTCACAGAACCCTGGTCCCATTCTGTCAGTCTACTCTCTCCATTCCCAGAGGACCTTACTGATGTCATTTTCAGAACTTTCTAGAAGCCAAAGTAAGAACGCTGAACAAGATTTTTTTTTAATTATTTATTTATTATTTGACACTTTGACATGGTATGTTATATATTCGGGATGGACTTGAATCCAGTGTGGTTGGGGATGACCTTGAACTTCTCATTCTTCTGCCTTCACCTACGAAGTGATGAGATTACAGACATGAGCCACTGTTCTCACTGTATGTGGTGCTGAGGCTCAAACCCATGGCTTTCTGTACACTAGGCGGGTCCTCTACCACCTGAGCTGTTTCTAACAGGGGCTTTCAGTGTCCAGAATCTGTATCACCAAGTGGGCTAAATGTGATCCTTAAATCAAGTATCAGGTTGGCAAAGCCACTAGAAAACAGAAGAACAGCTTTCTCCATCATGAAATCCCCACTCTTAGAAGGAAAGTACCCTCACAAGATCCTCTCTACACAACCAAAGCTTCCGGAGAAAATGAGCTGATGTTCTGCCTCCAACATTGAAAGCACACATCCCACTCTGCCCCCTCCCCAGAGCTTTTTCATGGCCTCATCCCAGCATGGGGCCTCTGGGGAGATCCATGCATGGATCCAGAAAATAAACAGCCAGCCCTTAATGAGCAGTGTTTTGTTTTCCTCCAGGCCATTGTCCTGGTTTTTTTTTTAGCACCAAACAGTGAAGATGTATCAGCATCCTAAGACCACTGCCTAATTAAAAGAAAGTTGTAAGAACTAGCTTTCTCTTGGGATTTCTCACCAAAGTACAAAAGTCCCTAAGCTGAAAAACACACATTTTCTTAAGAAGGGACCATGGGATTGTATAGTCTCAAGTGCCTATGGTCTTTTCTATCTCTTCTATCTAAAGAGTTCTCTCCAGCAGAGACCCAGACCTGGAAGTCTGGAGCTCATCGGAAGGCTGCAGGCAGCATGCACTGCCAGAGCAGCAGCAGCAGCATGGTGGCTCACAGTTTCTACTGCGATTCATTATGCAAGCAGGCTATGCTCTGATAAGCTTTCATCCGCTTCGCTTCTACCCCACAGGCTGCTGCATCTCCGGAATGGAGCTGCGGTTCCTTCATGAGACACTCTAGCAATCTCCCAAGTGAAATGCCTTGCCCAACTGGGCATCATTCTTAGTTAACATGAAGTCCTTCAATTAGAAGTGAACAGAGAACAAATACCCATTACTTGGGCCATTCTTTTGATTAAACCAACAGTCACATCATAGGCTAAGTCTGTGTGGACCAAGGGAAGAACTAATAACCAAGATCTGAAATGGAGAGCACACTGCAGAGTGCAGAAAAATAAATATGTGGAGACTAAACTGCTAACAGAACAGGTGTGCACACAATCAGTATTCTGTAAGCCTTTACTCAAAATGTCAATAGGTTCTTTGTGTTCCCTTTTAAAACAAGAAATGCCAGTTGCCACATCTCAAGGCAGGGGCTGAAACCTCTTCCTCATTGCCTAGGACTCCAGAAAATGTTTTACAGAGTTAAAGAGTCTCTAACCAGAGGTTTAATAACACCTAACTTATTCAAAATTTCTATGCATACCATCTATCTTTCTTATCTTTGTGTGTGTATGTATGCATGTATATATGTATGAACATGTGTTCATGTGTGTTCATATGGGCATATACATGCCATGCCATACATGTGGAAAGTCAGAGGACAACTCAGCTCTTGATCTTCTCCTTCTATCTTGTTTGAGACAGGTTTAAGGGGACAGGTTAGCTAGGAACACAAGCTTCTGGGGACTCTCCCTCCCCAACCTGCCCACTACAGACGAGTACTATGGGGTCCAGTTTTTCCATGAGTTCTAGGGATCCCAGGTCCTCATGCTTGCACAGGAGGTACCTCACCCACTGAGCCCCGTCCTCAGTCCTCTATCGTAGAGCTTCAGTCTCCTGTTCAAAACTTATTTCTTGACCTAGCATCAGGAGATGGTGGTAATTTTTTTCCCAGTTTCACTGACAAGCTAACAATGACCACGTACAACCAAAGCCTCTCACTCCTGGGTCAACATGCACTGCCTTTTAGCTCTATGCATAACCGCTCTCTTTTTGCCTTCCTACTTCTTAATGATCCTGAGAGTTCAGTCTTTAGGTTCCTGGAGTCTAGCATTAAATTCTATGATTCAGATTCTGAGAGACAAAAATAAAATGGTCATATGTGATAGTGTTGATTAGTGGGATATTTATATATTTAATAGAATTTGATCTCTTTATCTTCATTTTAAAGGCAAGCCAAAGTCTCTCAGGAAAGGTTAACACTAATGAATGTGCTTTTTATTTTTATGCAATCCAAAGCTAACCTCCTATTATGAGTATGTGGACCTTGATTACACAAGAAAAAATTCTTATGAGTATTATCAATTGTTCAAAGGAAAAAAATCTCAAAAAAAAGAAAAAGACTGAAAAGGGCACATTATGAAGGACACAATTCCAGAGGTACCTAAGGTCAGAAGCAAAGAGATAGAAATTTACAGCATTAGCTACCAGTATCCATTTTCTTCCTGCCTTTACTGCATCCTGGTACCACACCATTCAACTGGTTCCCCAAGGTCAAGGCTGCTGGACCATTTAATTCCTACACTTCCTACAAGAAAACACCCTGCCTCTACACAAGCCTCATCTTGTTCCTCTTCTCCCTGGGCTTTGGTCTTGACTCAATTTCTCTTTACAGCTAAACTTCCAGGCAGCCTCCCAAGGAGACTGATCACCCAGAGTGTCTCCAGAGTAGAGTCTTGAACCACAGGAGGTATTGTGCCCACACCGACGTGGAAAGCACAGGCTGAATGTACACAGCCAAAGGATGAGGTTCGGGATGCCAGGCATGGCTGGAACAGCTGGGCTGCTCTGGCCCTTGACACTCTCTAGACTGTATGACTCCATTCAATTCCTAGTGAAATTCAGCAAGGCTTGGTGAATATGCTTACCCTTGGTCTTAGTGAAGTGCAAGACCAAGGCGAACCTAGTGTTCATCACAACAGAAATACACTTTGGCTAAGCCCACAACTAAGGTTTCATGTGCACATGTGGCTCCAATCTTTGCAACAGCAGTGAGGCAGGTCTTGTGTAACCGATTTGCCAGCTGCTGATAGGATGCATAGCTCGAGTGATGACATATAAAGGTGAACTCAGGCAGAAATAGCCAAATCAAACACACACACACACACACACACACACACACACACACACACCGCTGTCAGTATGAGGAGCTAAGGTGGCCTAGAATATGGAAATATGGATGAAAATGCCTACCAGGCACTGTTTGTGACACCTGCTTCAGCCATCACTACCACCACATAAACTAAGAGCCCTTTTACTGAATCTATGACCTCAGCTTGAGAAAGTCCAAAGTACAGGAAGAAACTGGAAGTCCAGCGTCAGAGTTGCCCAGACCAATCCCCTACATGGAATCTAAAACGCACTGGTCCAGCTATGTTCCCTATCATTCCTGAACCTACAGAGTGGAGCGATGATAAGGACACCCAGCAACCTTTCTGTTGAGTTCACACTAGCCACAGACTATTCTCATCTCCTCTTGGGTTTGTAACTAAGCAACCTATAATGGTAGCAGCATGCCGAGCAGTGGGACTCTTTGCTATACCCACCTCCCCATCACGGCCCCCACCATTTGACCTAGGGAATGCCCACTTCACCTTTTTACCTCAACTCTTCAGGAACCCCCTCTCCCACTGCATGCTCCCAGCATATTCTTCTTCCAGACTCTCAGACCACTGTGATTTTCTGTGTGTGTGTGTGTGTGTGTGTGTGTGTGTGTGTACGCTTGTGTGTATGTGTGTATGTGTGTTTATTTAATGTCTATTCCTAACTTGACTGTAAGCCTCACAAGAGCAAAGAGGATATTGTGTCTACTATATCCTCTGCATAGTGTCTGGCACACAAATCTTCGTTGAACAACTGAGGGAACAAACCATAATTTTCATCTTCCCACCTATTCTATTTGTTGCTAGGAATTAAGAAGCCCAGCATCTGGTTTGGGCAACACTGTCATAGGAACATGGTCAGGGAACATGTCCAGTCTCCTTGACACTGACCCTCTCTGAGGTCTAAAGTGAGTCTATAAAGATGAGGAATCAGGCCTAGATGTTGGTGGCCAGCTCAGACCAGGCCTGGATGTCAGGGCAGGCTGCTACTCCTTTCCTGACTTCAGTAGTCAGATAACTACACCCAGCAGTGTTTGCTGTATTGCCTGAAGGCATTGCGAAACACACAAATTTGGAACAGGGGTTCCTGTTTTCACACACACACTCACTGTCTTAAATCAAATAACAAATGCAAGGTGGCAGGCAAGGCTGGCAAACAACAAACGCCATGTGGAATGGCACAAAAATCTAACGCAAACAAACCTTTCCCACTTAGGAATGATAAACGCTGCGGACCACAGCAGTGTAAACCATGAGCAGGCAGCCCCTTTAAAAATATAACCATCAATCTGTTGTTAAGCCCACAGCCAGTTGCAGTATTAATCACACTCTTCTGGCAAGAGAATCCATTTCCCAATAAAGTTTGAGTGGCAGGGAAAAGGCAGAGCCAACCGCCAGGAGATAAACCCTACTTGCAAGTGATCTAAGGGAAGCTGCTCTTCTGGCTGGCTGCTCTCTGGCCATCCTGCTGCTAGCACCAGACACATAAATACACATGCCATGCCACTTCCCCAACATCAGACTTCTACCATGGCAGAGCACTCTGCAGTTCTGTTCCTGCTCACTTCCCACAAGGTATCAATTTTGTACCTTTGAACATGGACTGCCCCTAGAAATTAGGAGTCCTTTCCCAAACACAGCCACCATCTGTACTTGCTCAGACTCTCTCCACTCCTCCCCCTTCCTTCCTCCCTCATCCTCTGTCATGTCCTCCTCCTATAACTTCTATCTTCTATTTCTATCTCTTTTCTCTCTTCTTCCCCTCTCTGCTTGTCCCTTCCTATCTGTGTCTCTCAGGCTCTCTACGTCCTATCTCTGTGTCCATGTCTCCCTCCCTCACCCCGCCTCTCGCTCACACACACACATACACACACACACACACAAACACATACACAAACATACAAAACACACACACACACACACACCTCCTGCCAGCCAGTTCTTATAATGTCACACCCATGATAGGAGTGGTAGGGTAAATCTCCACTTTTTATCTGTACTATTTCTTCACTTAAGTAGTTGTTAATGGACATCTTTCTTGCGTATGATTATTAGAATCTCCTTGACCGATATCACCACGAACTCTTCAGATATAAATGTACTATATTAAAATTGTACATTAATTTTTGGATGAATGATACCATTACATTATTGACTTTTTTCCTATCCATAAACATGGTCTAACTCTCCTCTTCTATAGGCCTTCCTTCATGGCGTTCAGCATTTCTTTAGGTAAATATCATGTAATTTTTGGTTAAGTTAAACCCTATAGTCATCATAGCAGTTGATACGGTAAATAACATTTAATGCATTTTCTCAAGGTATTATTGTGACACAGAGCTAAACTGCTCATTTCCATATTCTGTACTATCTGACATACTTGTTGAATTTACTGGTGCTAAAAAATGGCCTGATAATTCTTCCCCTTAAATTATAGCATGTAAAAATAAAACAGTTTTCCCTGTCCCTTAGATCTATAAAAACTTCTATATATTTATTTTATTACCTAATCCAAAAGCATCTCCATATATAGTGTGTGAAATCGTGACCATTCTTACTTCTTAACAAACTAATAAAAGAACGCTTCTAAAAATTTGTTCTTTTGGAAAGAAAATGATTTATTTCATCTTACAGATTACACAAAAGGAAGTCAGGACTGGAACTCAAAGCTGGAGCTGGAGGCAGGAACTGAAATGGAGGCCACAGTGGGGTGTTACCCGCTTGCTCCTCTTGGCTTCCTCAGTCTGTTTTCTTTCTCCCAGAAGATCTGCCCACTGTGGGCTGGGCCCTCCCACATCAATCATTAATCAAGAACAACTCCAACAGATGTGCCCATGGGCCAATCTGATGAAAACATTTTCTCAATTGAGGTTTCTCTTTCCAGATGACCTAGCTTGTGTCAAGCTGACAAACCAAGTACAATGACCCCTCCACCCACCCCCCACCCCGAATGAATTCCCGATTCTCCTCCCTCTGCCTCTTAAGGGCTAGAATTCCAGAAGATCATCACTGTGCCTGGCTAATAGTTCTCATTTCATCTGAGTTAAAGAATATTGTCTGAATGGGATCAACTATTAGAAATCAAGGACTTTCTAGCCTCACAAATAATTCTTTTTAAATTTTTTCCACATGTTCTCAAAAATAACTAGCTGTGTATAAAACTGTTTGACCATGCTACTGAATGCTTCTTAATATCTATTTCTTTATTTATTTTGCGTGAGGCTTGGGGTATATAGATAGCATAGTGAACAACTAAGTAGAGGTCAGAGACGATTGGCTATCTCTTTCTACCATGTGAGTCCCTGAGATCAAACTGAAGTCATTATATGTAGAGGTAAAGGTCCTTATGCAGAGACATCTTGCCAGCTCATCCAAGGCTTTTTGTTCTACTTTGTCTGCTTGATAGGTTTCCAAGAAGGGTATATTGAAATCTCTACCTAAAATGATAGATCGTCTATTTATTACTGTAATTCTTGCAATTACGTAGCTATGTAGTTTGCACTGTATTGGTTGTATTTTCTTATGACTGTTATATCTTCTTGGAACACCATACAATTGGGGCATTTCCAAAATAAATCATTGCTTTGTTTCTTTGCCTCAACTTTACCTCCGTCTGATATTGAAATTGCTAGACTTGTATTATTGTAGTTATTTTCCTAGAATGCCACTTTTAGCCCTTTATTTTCAATCTTGTTCTATTCTTGCATGCATGTGCCTCTGAGAAAAGCAAAAAGAAGAATGGCTGGAACTTTTGGTAAGCCAATTCAAAAGTGCCTGTGTCTTAATCAGTGAGACTAACCCTCTCATCCTGTAATCACTGATGTCATAGATTTGATTTATCCATCTTTTTTATGCTCTCTACTTATTATACAATTTTCTTTTTGCTTTCCTTCTCTTACTGAATAGAGAAATTTTTTCTATTTTTTTCATGTTGCATTTTCAAAAGATTTAAATTATGTATTACAATTTTCGTGGTTACCCTTAACTTAAGCCCAAAACTAATACTTGTCTTCCCACTTAATGGTAAGAGATTGCTCATAGTTATATAACCGAAATACTAAGACACAATACACAGATACTTTTCCTGCACTGTGATTCTGTGAAGAGACTTGAGCTCACACATTCGAACCGACAAGAAATGAAGTCCCAGTTATGACCCACCCTGACATCTCCAGGACTCTGTATAGAAGTGGTCAGCACACCATGCCTTGTTTAACACCCTGACTAGAACAAGAGTTTGCCTTATTACCCATTTTCAGGGTTGTTGTTGTTGTTGTTGTTGTTGTATTGTTTGTTGTTTGGACCTGTCCATTTTGGATTAAGAATATTGTTTCTCCACTGGACAGAATTCATGCCTGGCACTGTAAATCTGACCAAAACCCATGACTCAGATAGCCCTGGAGAGGAGAGAGCCTTCTACTGTTATTTTGCAAAATAGACAGAACATCAAACTGCCTTCTAAATATTCATGTTTACTCACATGGATCAGTGGTGTGATCAACTCTGCCATAGAAGTTTCAACCTTGGGAAATAGTTAATTCAGAGACCCACAATTGCTCAAAGTGCTAAGAATAAGTAACGGTTGAGGGCTCAGGCCTACATGGGACATCAATATCAGCATCCCCAAAGCCCTGGTAATGCCTCAGAAAAAGGCATAGAAAGCCTGCAAGATCAGGGAAGCAGGACAAGATGCTGTGAAATGCTGCCTTCTGGACGCAACACGGCCACCACAGTCTTGAACTCGCTACCTCTGTGACTGCCTGCACGAGATCAAGCCAATAAGATCAGTCAAATTCCAGCAGGCAGCACTTATTGGGCTCAGATGGTTATGATAAAAATGGAGAAGACGTGAAGAGGAGTGGGGGACATATTAATAAGTGTTACTCTTTATATACTGAAAATAAGTTGAGTCTTCAGAGACAGACAGACTGACTGACTGACAAGAACTGTACTATCTTGGAGAGATAGGAATGTTGCAAGTCCAGAGGGTAATCTGCCCATCTTGAGACAGTTCTAGCCCTCCAGAACAGCCATTCCTTGCCTACCTCTGTCTCAAAACTAACATCCTACGACTAATAGATTTTTAAAAATTGGGAATCTATTAACTTAGCAGACCACTAGCTTCCAACAACCCAAAAACAAAGACTGCCATCAGATAGCATCTTGGGCCTATAGAAGAGATGTCTCCACCTTGTTCTAGAACTGCCTCTGATGAATTTTAAACTTGCCTTTATTTGTGACTTTCTTTGTTCTGTAAACAAAACTATAAAACTTCATGAAACTGCTGCCATGCTGGAACATAGAATTTTGAGTAACCTAAGTCAAAATGCCTCCAGAATAAACTACCTCTTATTACTTTTAAGAAATGAAATAAAAACAAAAACTTAAGACTAGTATTTATTTTGGTAAATTTATTGAACTATAACTGATATGTCTATTTTAAATGAGCAAGTTGGTGGTTATTAGCCTTAGAGGGTGTCCAGCTGACACCACCACCACAGTGCAATTTC
>NW_022196897.1:148521715-148537320 GCF_008632895.1 Mastomys coucha
CCACCCCCAGCACCAGGGTTATTTGCTTTCTGTGTTGGTTTGGACACTTCTGAAAGTTTCATATGCAGGAAATTCTTAGCTCCTGGTGAGTCGTGAGGCTTGCCAGATTGTTGCCTGGAGCAGTACTGGGCCAGGTGGTGGGTATGCATCACCCTGGCTAATCCATTTCTCAGCAGATGAAAGCCCAAGTCTTGCAATAGACGCAGGTGCTGCTTTGTAATGGAATGCTTCCTGAGAGTACCACAGCCTAGTACTCTGGCATGCTGATATTTAACTTCTCCAAGAAACTGCCAGACTATTCTTTTAAAGTGGGTATAAATGGCACATACTCACCAGGCATGCATGCATATGGTCCCAGTCTTTACAATGCTGCCAATGCTTGTGACATCACTCACTCTCAGTATTATATTAATCCTAATGAATGCATTTATTATTTCTATAATTAAAACCAGACGAATAGATAAGTATGTGGAATATATGCACATATTCTGTAGTCTTAAAGAGGGAAAACAGCAAAATCTTTGGAAGGAAATCAGAATGGTAAATATGGCTGCTCCTGGGTAACAGGATTAGGTGAATCTCTCCTTTCTCCTTTTCTGTATCTTCCTCTTAAACAAGCAACTGGTGTTTACTTTTATAACAGAAGTAAATTAAGTTTAATAACTTAACAAGATAACATAAGGTATTTTGCAGCTAATACAAAGCTTATTTTATCCACCTTAATATTTCCCCATAGTGACAATTACATAAAGTTTCCCTTCAGCCTCCAGTTGGACTCACAGGGTAGCTGATGTTATTAATTAGGCTCCGGGGAAAAAGTAGACAGCTTCCAGAACTCTTTCAATGTAGGTAGGGGGCGTGGAAGCACAGCCGTTGCCACGATCCATGGAGGCAGTTCAAGAACCTCCTCCCTTCACAAGCCTCCTCTCCTGGTCCAGGCTTTCTCTACTCTGCATCTGGCTCTCACACCAATAGACAGGATTCAGTTAGTTCTACGTTTGGCTGGCAATGGCAAAAGCTGCCTTCCGATGTGTGTTAGAACCGCTACTCAGCACATTCACAGGGAATCTCTCACTGAGGCATGTTCATGGGTGTGTAACTGAGCATCAGTAACTGGGTGTACCTCTTGAGTTTATAATCTAAGACTAAACAATGTACGCAAGGCACAAGCAACTGGGAACATTAGCTGACAGATACTCAATAAAGGATGGACCAGTTAGTTTGGGGGAGGGTTTTCTATTGTCTATGTGAGAAGGGAAAGAGGTCTCCAGGAGGAAAGGTTGCTCTGGAATTTGGGGTGTCAGTTGGATGAAGTTCCTATATGTCAGGATTTACACAAAGGCCCTGAGCAAGGACAGAAAGACCTGAGCAAGGACAGAAAGACCAGACCAAGGGAAGAGCCTTCTCTGTCTGCCCCAGGATCCCTTCAAATACTAGTCCCTCTGCTAGTCTTTCAAGGCCACCATTGGATATCTTTCTCCTAGACTCCACACAAAGGACAGACACTGGGTTGTAAGGGATACCTTGGGCAAACACAAGGTCAAATTCAAATATGATCAGCCATGTTTCCAGACCCAACTCATCTAAAACAAGAAGTTAGCATATCCCAACCCAAGTTACCTATTTCCTGCACTGTAAAGTCTGTTGCAGTTGTAAACCCATAGACCTCCCTAGATCCATCACGTTTTACAAAAGAGGTGCTTAGCTGTACATCAAAGCCACTGCTTCATGCTAAAGACTGTACCTTGCAGAATTGTTTCAAAAGTGACTTAAACATCAGGAGCCAAAGCAAAATCTTTGACTAGAGGGGACTATGCTTTATGGCCTGATGAATAATTTGCAGTAATAATGAGTTATCCATGCCACTAAGCATGAATTACTAATTTCCAAAAGACCCCAAAATTAATAAAGCACATTCAACCTTAAACCGTTCTGAACATAATCTTCCTTTGAGGATTCAGAAATGCCTGGAAACACTTTAAATTAGTGAATAAGGACTCTGGGTTGTCACATCTATATAAAATAATTCAATAAAACCCCCACAAGCTTAGAGCTCACTAATCCTACTGTTCTTAGCAGAAAGAATGGCTCTCCCAGTGGGAAGTTGAGGTAAATGCCACCAGCAGTGGGCACAGAAGATATACCATTCATGAATGTCATTGGTTTTATATCTGGTGTATTTCAGGTTTAATGAATACAGAAAAATCCACTCTTCACAGGCATACATTTCTAGGCATCCTGACTGAGGTATATAGTCAACTGATAGCCACTATTATCTAGATATAGAATATTTCTAGCACTCTCCCAAATTCTCCCATACTCTCTTATTAGTGGACTCCATTTCTTCCCTCTCGTCCCTGGCAATTTCCACCCCTATGATTTTTGCTTCCTGCATGATGTCATGGAATCAGACATAATGATGATTTGGAGTTGGTTTCTTTCATGATTCTTAATCTTTTAAAGTCATCTACGTTGCTTCATTAGTTTTATCTCTTAACCAACGGACAGCATGGACATTCCCCCGGTGGGTATTGATTGGCTCACAGCAGACTCTTTGTCATCATTCACCACTTTTGAGGTTCCTTTGTTGGGTCCTTTGAGCAACCTGATATCTTCCTATATTAAAGACAGGACAAATCTCTACCTTTAGAGAGATGATCAATCTTTGCAATGAATGAAGCTCTAACCCATGAGTACATGGCCCATGGGACTCTGGCCCCAGCACAAGGAAGGGTCTTACTAGGGACACAAAAGGAAGCTTAACTCACCTGAGCTACATCATGATCAATAGTCAACTTGAAAAACGCCATTTTTCAACAATATTTCAATGGGATTTGAAACACTATACCCCACTGAGCAAAGTTCCCAAAAAATATACAACAAAGATTTTGTGCCCTGTGGTACAATTTGGCTCTAGATGGGTTTTCAAGGGTGGAGACTTTCAAAAGTGCTCTGACCAAGGCAGGCAGCTGTTTTCCTGGCCCAGCAATTACAGGTATATGCCATGCTCTAGAAGGGCGTTGGAAATCCAATCGACAAGGACACAGCACTGCTCAGATTCTTGTTCAGTGTTGCCTGGGGTGCTTTTGCTTCATGAGAGAGACAGAGTGGCTTGGTCTGCATCAAGGCAGTGGAGAGCTCACCTCACCACACACCCAAGCTGTTCCAATCCAGTATCATAGACCTTCACTCTAGCACCGTCAACTCTCTGGGTGTTTCCTCAGCTCCTCCGTGTGGCTATTCTATATCATATTAGTAGTGTCAGCTTCTACACAAGTCAGAAATACAGTCTGAGAGCTGACAGTGTTGAGTTAAATTCCTACTTTGGCTCTTTAACTTTGGACATAATACCCCAGAAGGGTTACTCCAATAGGGTTTGATGAGCAGTGTGTTCAAACCAGGCACTCACTCTGCCTAATTCACTCCACAGGTATACCTACTAGGCCCCTCCTCCCGGTCTGCACATGTAGACTGATGTCAGTGGGGCGGAAGGACATGTTAAACATCTTCCTTTTCAAATTTGTCAGCTCTGAATAATGAAGTCGGGAACCCACCTCACAAACGTCCAATGCCGACAGTTATGCTTTCCGAAGTATCTATGTCTCATGGTCAGAAGAGAATATTAAACAGAAAATTTCAGGATTAAATAAATCATACTTCAAAGATGCTTTTATTCCACCACAGTATTGGAATTATCCAACTTCAGTATTGGTATTACTGATGGTGGCATCCAAATGACTTAAACTTCAGGTATGTAATATATACGCACACATACAAACATGTTTCCATACACACACCTGTGTGCATGGTACCAGCCATCTGAGGCTCCAGTTTATCTGGCAGTGTTAGATTATATCCAGACCACCACTGTATTTGACAAAAAAAAAACAAAAACAAAAACAAAAACAACAACAACAACAACAACAAAAAAAACCACCTCTTCTGATTCTAGAACAGCGCCATCTCTCGGCTTGTTGCTAGTGGCTGGGGAGTGGGAAGAAAGGAATGAGAAAACAACAAATTTTCTAAACCTGTCTTTCTCATGCATACAATAGAGATAATAATCCCTCCCAGCCATGATGCTTACATAATGGATAATAACAATAATATCAGCTATTATGAACAGAAAGCATATGTAAGGGTCAAATGTCATGGGAATGTGTATTCCCTTTATTGATTTTAATCCATGCACCCAACCCTCTGACGAAAGAATATTATCATCCCCAGCTAATAATGAGTTGCTCAGGGATTCGAAGCAACTGGCTCAAAACCACTAGCCAGCCAATGCTGTGGTGAAGATGTAAATTGTTCTCTTTATCATTACATCTAACTTTACTCCACTTCTGGCTATGAAACTCAAAGTAATAATCAAGGGAATAAAATGAGAAGAGAAGGAAGGGAGAAAGATTGGAGGGAGGGAGAAAGGGAAGGAGGGAGGGGCAGAGGGAGGGAGGCAGGGAGGGAGGGAAAAAGGGAAGGAGAGAGGGAGGGAAGGAGGGAGGGAGGGATAAAGGGAAGCAGGGAGGAAGAAGAGAAGAAAAGCATAAGCATCAGGAGACCAGGCATTGCCAACATAAATAAGAGGTTTTAAATCATGATTCCAATGAATGTTTATGAGGTCCAGCTGAAGACATGTGGTCACCTCCCTGTCCCTCCCCAAGCCCATTGATATTACAGTAAATAATTACAATAAGACAGTGTCATAATACCACTGGGAGCTTGTAAAACACAGACAGCAGGTGGGGGAAGCACAGATCACAGACCCAGGGCACATGGGGAAGGAATGACAGGGCTGGAATGAGAAAAGAGAGGCTTCCACCATGATGGCAGGAGGAAGGGCCATTCAGATGGTCTTTTATAGAGACCACTAGGACTAAGTGCTGGCCTCCCAGGGCTACTTCTCCAAGACCAGAAAATCCACTTCCCTAGGCTGGAATGAGACATGTGAGCTCCAAAGGACACTAGAGAATTTTTTGAGATGATTCCTAAGCTTAAGAGGGAAGATCACCTCTCCCCCCAAAATGTCCCTCCCCAGCTTAACACAGTACAACTCCTAACCCCAGTCCTACAATGTCCAAGTGCAACCTGCCAGTCAACTGGCCTACCCATGACACACAAAACTAACCAACCATCTGCACCTCTGTCCTGCCCTACCTTCCTAAGATGAATCAAGTGAACTCACCCAACCCCTGTGGGAGAAAAATCAGTGCTAGAAGAAGTGAGCCCATAGAAGCTTACTGTAGGGTGACTGTAGGGTGGGGGAGAATGCAGAAAGAGACAGGGCTTTTCAGATGCTTCTCCTTACCATCCTCTAGGACATCAGAAAGGACAATGCCCACAGAACAAGAAGAGGCTGCTGGAAATTTTAATGCCCTGTGGACACATTTCTTACTACAATTTATTACATCTGTGATGCTTGGGGTGTCTGGCAAAAGTCCTCCACAAAATTATAATAGAAATAAAAAAAGCATAACAATATAATCATACAAAACAAAATGCACATGAGCAAACCACCTTCATTTGGATGCTCATGACACAAATAGCGAGACAGGAAAGGCTAGGAAAGTGCATCGACGACCTTGGTGCCTACAATTATGGTGGACATTGGTACTTATTTTCTAATCAAATAAAATCATTAATATTTGTCACTTCGCAAATAATTCAGAAAACCATCAAAACACTAAAATAGAGGCCTGCACAATGGTCATGAATACCCGATGTCTAAATTTGATTGCTAGATCCCATGTAAGGGTAGAAAAGAAGAACTACCTCCCAAGAGTTATCCCCCACACACAGAAGCATGTGCATAAACCAGAGGACTCTATAAAAGAAAGAAAAGTTTGAGGGTTTTTTTTTAACTCTAAAATACATGTTGAGAAATCTGGTTTTTATTTTAAAGCAAACAGTGAAAAGAAATAAGTTTATGGAAATTAAGACAAAAGGAAAAAAGAAATCTCTATAAAAGCCAAAAGAAAACATTAAGGAAAATTCTTAGAATAAAGCCAAAAAAAATCTGTGAATAAAAGGTAGAGTAAAAGAGACATACGGAGAAGCAGTCCATGATGTAAACACCCACCAACTGAGAGCTGATGGGTAACAGATCAAATAAAGGGTAATAATTATGAAAACATGGACCGTACATTCACAGAGCTGAAGAAAGAAGATCAAAGAAACTAGATGAAATACCACGGTGGGTAAGTGAAAAGTGCCATAAAGAAATATCCTGGCATTGAGGCAACAGCTTGGTGAGGAAGAGTGCAAGCATGAGAACCTGAATTGGAATCTCCAGTGCACACACAAAATGCAGGCAGAGCTGCACACACCTATAACACTACTGTTGTGTGGTAAAGACATACAGATCCTAAGGGAACAATGGTCAGCCAGCCTGCAGAAATAGCAAGACCCAGGTTCAGTAACAGATCCTGTCCTGAGAGAATATGGAGAAGTAGGATAGAGGAAGGCACCTTACCCCCTCCTATGGCCTTCATATGTATACACACATATGTGTATATGCACACACACATGAATAGCAGCAAGGATGTATGACACACACATACACATAAGTACATACACACACACACACACACACACACAAACACACATGCATACAGAGTAGTGAGGAGCATTCTAAAGTCTCCCAGGAGTATTTACTACATGTGCATGTGCGTGTGCGTGTGTGTGTGTGTGTGTATGTGTGTCTGTGTATGTGTGTCTGTGTAAGTGTGTGTGCACATTCAGAGACATGGTGTGTAGACAAAATGAAACTATAAAGAAGCAGCCACTGTAAGTGTTGAGCTAATTAGCAAGGCTGACTACCAGAAGACAAGCAGGCATATTTTGAAATGTCAAGGAAAAACTGTTTTGACTCTAGATATTTGGAGTTCTATGCACACATGCAACACCCACAAGTACAAGGATGGAAATACCTTTACAACCTCAAGAGCTAAAGGTGTGTGGGGCATGGTGGCATACACGCCTATGATCCCAGCACACGGGGGCTGAAGCAGGAAAACTACAAGTTCAAGGTTGGCCAAGGCTACACAAAGAGACCCTATCTGGAAATCAGTTTGGCAGTTCCTCCAGAAATTGAACATAGTATTACCAGAGGACTCAGCTATACCACTCCTGGGCATGTAACCAGAAGATGCTCCAACGTATAATGAGGATACATGCTCCACTATGTTCATAGCAGCCTTATTTATAATAGCCAGAAGCTGGAGAGAACCCAGATGTCCCTCAACAGAGGAGTGGATATAGAAAATGTGGAAAATTTACACAATGGAGTAGCACTTAGCTATTAAAAACAATGAATTTATGAAATTCTTAGGGAAATGGATGGATCTGGAGAATATTATCCTGAGTGAGGTAACCCAATCACAAAAGAACACACATGATATGTACTCTCTGATAAGTGGATATTAGCCCAGAAGATCGGAATCCACAAACCACAAGAAATTCAAGAAGAAGGGAAACCAAAGTGTGGATACTTCACTCCTTCTTAGAAGGGGGAACAAAATACCCATGAAAGGAGTTATAGAGACTAACTATGGAGCAGAGACTGAAGGAAGAACAATCCAGAGACTGCTCCACCTGGGAATCCTTCCCGTATTCAGTCACTAAACCCAGACACTATTGTGGATGCCAGCAAGTGCTGGCTGACAGAAGCCTGATATAGCTGTCTCCTGAGAGGCTCTGACAGTGTCCGACTAATACAGAAGTAGAGACTCACAGCCATCCATTGGACTGAGCACACGGTCCCCAATGAAGGAGCTAGAGAAAGGACCCAAGGAGCTGAAGGGTTTGCAGCCCCTTAGGACGAACAACAATATGAACTAACTAGTACCCACCCTCAGAGTTCCCAGGGATTAAACCACCAACCAAAGAGTACACATGGTGGGACTCATGGCTCCAGCAGCATATGTAGCAGAGGATGGCCTAGTCAGTCATCAATGGAAGGAGAGGCCCTTGGTCCTGTGAAGGTTCTATGCCCCAGTGTAGGGGGAATGACAGGGCCACGAAGCAGAAAAGGGTGGGTTGGTGAGCAGGGGGACAGGAGAGGGAACAGGTTTTTTTTCCCCCAGAGGGGAAACCGGGAAAGGTGATATCATTTGAAATGTAAATAAAGAAAATATCTAAAAGAAATCAAAGACCCCCAAAAAAGAATTCATTAATAGGAAAAACAAAACAAAAAACATGAAAAGATCCTGAGAAGAGAGAAGTTATTGGATGTTAGAAAAGCAGAAAGATGAAGCCTATGAAAATATCAGAACACTGGGCTCAGGGCATCAGGACACCTCAGAGGTAGTGGGGTCAATCAGCTGGCAGGCACTGGGTATCACAATGGGGGGGGGATCTGGTTCTTCCACTGACAAAAAGAAGACAATAAGGAAACCAAGTTCTAAGGCTAGAACTTGGAAGGTGATACTCTAAGCTCATTCCAATCCCATGCCTCACCCAGGCAGCTGAGCGACGGGGAGGAGCACACACATCTGGCTGGTAACACATCTGGCTGGTAACAGGCGCTTCGGTCGCAGTCCTCACTGTAAAGACATTTCAATCATCTTGCCCATGTTTCCCAAAAAGCAGGGCAAGATGAGGACATGTGGAGAGACACGCATCTTTATGGATAACAGTACTCTGGGGAGGGGGCAAGCGGGAAGAAGCAAAGTCAATCTGAGGGTGAGTACTCTTCAGATCATCACCGGGGACAGCTGAGACTCAGGAGAGGCCCAGAGACAGCAGCAGCCAAGCCTCAGGCAAGCAAACAAGAATGCTGTGTCCTACTGAGATGTGCATTTCCGACGTGCGCGTAATATTTCTTAATACTGACTGCATAGAGGAGGAACAAGAATAGGATTAGCTCTGCCCAGCAAACATTTTTGGCTCTCGGTTTCCCCAGCATATAATGAGATCAGACACTCTGGTCCAAACATGTTTGAATGGTACCATGTGACATCCTCTAGCCAATAAAGTGTGATGAAAGTGATCTCATGCTTGTCCCTCTGCTACAAGGAACAGGAACACTATGGACAGTAAGTGTTGTTCCCATGAGTTGTCAAGCACAGAGAGGCCCCTACTGTGGCACCAGTTTGTGGTAATTCACAGGAGAGTGATGAGAGGTAGACCTTTGGTATCTAAAGCCACAGAGCGCTGGGGATTTTCTGGTACTGATATTTCACCAAACCCAGCCTGACTGATACAATGAATATTTCTTACTCATTGATGGTGCTGTGGGTAGAGATCAGTTTACAAAATTTGAAGCTCACCTTATGAGAACAACATGCATGGAGAAAATAACTGAGTTCCACACATCCAGTGCTAATAGCATTCCACAGAATTGAAAGGGAAGGTTTATTCTTGTGTTTTATCTTCTTAAACATAATGAGCATGTATGCTTCATCCAAGCAATAGATACTGAGAGTGAAGAAGATGGCTCAGTGGGTAAAGTGTCTGATATGCAAGCATAAGGACCAGTTTGTATCCCTAGGACCTAAGTAAAGGCAAGGCAGGTGCCAGGGCTTCGTATAATTGCAGAGCACAAAGGGTAGAGATGGGATCCCGAGAGCAAGCTTGCTAGTCAAACCACCTATATGAATGAATCCCGGACTCAAGTGAGAAACCCTGCCCGAGAGAATAAGGTAGCGAGCAATCTTATAAGGAAGATCACAGACATCAGCGGAGGACCTCCATACATACACATGGAAACTACACATAGAGACAGATGAAATAAATAAATGATTTTAAAATTCAAGTAAGAGACCGTATCAAGAAGAGAGATGGTATCCCATCTGTTTGTACTTTGTGCTTCTGAACTGTGAATTCCTGGACCTGTTCCATCTCATAAAATACGCAGGCCCACCTTCAGCTATCAGAACAAGAGGGTCCTAGACACCAAGAAACTGACTTCACTTGCACATCTTCAGTAAAAATCTTCAGTCAAATGTTCACACATTCCTAAGGCGGTGTCTACCCTCTGCTCTCAAGTATCTTGTGAATTTGTTCACCTTTCATAAGAACTATCCATATTTAAAAAAAAATGTTAGAAAATCATATTCCTCAAACTCAACAGGAAGCCTCATACTCCCACAGGTGCATGCACACACATGAGTATGCACACACGAGCACGCATGCACACACACACACACACACACACACACACACACACACACACAGGTCAGGACAGTATGTCAGTCCCGAAACTATTCTTCTTATTCTCTTCATCTCTCCATTTTCCAAAAAGCATCCAGAGTGATCCTCCCTGAGCTTAATCAATTCATGTCACTTCTGTGTTTCCCAGCATACTTAGGAAATGAAAACAAAACTTACCATAACCCATGAGGTCCAGGAAACCTGGTATCATGGCACCGTTCCCTGGCTCGGCACATGCCAAGCACAGGAGTCTTTTTCCTGGGACTTTATCCTGAGCCGCCCTCCCACTAATGCGCCCTGGCATTTGCTTGTTGGCTCTGCTTCCTAGAACACCATCTTTGAAACTTTTTGCAAGACCTCTTCTCTTCTTCAAGCCTAAATGCCTCTTCCTCCAGGAAACTCTCCCAATACACCCTCATAGAGAGACTATGTCTCTGTTCCATGACTCCTCACTCTCATGTCTCTTTCCTATACAGACTCTACCAAATTATCCCTTAAGTATATTCACCTGTTTAGGCAAGTACTGTGGGATTTGCCTGTTAGCACAGGCGCTGCAGGTAGCTTATCTGTCTAGGTCAGAGCTGCATCTACAGCAACTAGCTTATGTCTTACATGTACTAAGTCCATAATAAATGGCTGTCCAGTGACTGACTACAGACAAGACAAGGGTACCCACCGTGAGGCAGGCAGGAAGAAGCCCGCACTTGGGATAGAGAGGAGTAAAGGAATATGCTTAAGCTAGTGTTGAGGAGTGATCAGGAGCTCCGTATAAGACATGGTAGGCAAGGGAAACAAGGCACACACAAAAGTCTGGCCTTCTGACAGAGTAGAGGCTATGGTCAGAGGATTCCAGGTATGTAAAGTCCCAGAGCCCCTCAAACCCTGTGTTTTGGAGATGGAGTCATATGAGTCCTACAGACCCCTTGGAGATACTGCTCACATGTGTGCTGTGCTGTGCTCTGGGAGGGCAGGTCCACTTCGCACCAAGAACTGAGCCCGGTTTCCCAGGCTGTGTATGTCCTGGCCTGTGATCAAGCAGTTTCCAGGCCCATGGCATGTGTGTTTTTTACCCTGCTGCCTGCCATTAGCAATTTCTCCCACCAGCATGAAGAGGTAAATCACTCTGATTGCTTCTCTCTATCACTGCTGAGAAGACGAGAGCATGGTGCTTAACTGGCTCACCAGCCTTGGCGGCCACGTAGGGGACAGAATTCAGTATCGGCCGCCATTGTGAGCCACTCCAGACTTGCAGCCTCCTGCAGCTGGGCCACTGCTGGATACTGAAGATGGGAGGATGGATGCACAGGAGTCAGTGTGCCCTGCTGCTCCCAGCTATTCCCTCCCCTTCTCCTCCCTCCTCTCCCTCCCTCATGCTCCAAATCCACCAGGCTCTACAAATTATCCCCATCCATAGCTCCTCCTGCCACAAGGAAGCCGTGTGTGTGTGTGTGTGTGTGTGTGTGTGTGTGTGTGTGTGTGTGTGTGTTGGGGTGAGAGTGCATGCACGTCTAAGCACATAGTGTAAAGGAGAAAGAACAATACCGGGTACCTTCTCCAGTCACTCTCCATCTAACTTTTTGAGACGGGGTCTCAGTACTAGAGTCACAAGTACACACAACTACATGCAGTTTGGTTTCTTCACTTCTCCCACCTGGGTCGTGGGTATCAATCTCAGGTCCCCATGCTTGCACAGCAAGCATCTCACTGACCGAGCTCTAGCCCCACCCCTACCTTCTCTGCTTTATGCTCCTGCCCCCGACTCAGGTCCGCAAAGTCCTTCCTCAAGAGACCCCCACCATTAGACAGCCGGAAAGGGAGGAGGCTCCATTGCATTCCTAGAAATCCTAGAGTCAGCCTTGGGAGGAGCTGCCACTTCCTCTCAGGAGCTTTGCACAGAGGAGCACAGGGCCTTCTTCTCCCCTGCTCCTACTTACAGCTTTTCCCACACACAATGGCAGGGGCCTTGCATGCCTGCCCAGAATATAAACATGGCCTTCCAAATGTACCAGGAAAGCCAGGCCATCTCCCTCAGTCTCAGGAGCTGGCTGGAGAGGCTGCCATCCAGGGCACTGAGGAATGGGCCATTTCAACAGAACCCTTCTGTAGAAAGGCAGGCAGGAGGCTTGAGGCCACAGGCTCCCCTTCCAGAGAGCACAAATCCATTGGTTTGAGTTAGTCTATCTCTCTGAGGCCTGGCACATAGGCAGGAAACTGCCAGAATGACGGCTCTCAGTGAATCTGGGGGAGATTGAATTTAAAAGTCAAATCCCTGACCAGTGGGAGGAATCTGTAACTATGAATCTGCTCCAGGAGAAACCAGTTCATTTAAGCTACTGGTGGGCACCACCTCCCATTGTAAATGTGTGTTTCAACAGCACAAGGACCTGGGCAACCTTTTGTTGAACATGGCTTAGACTTAGAGGCCTGGAGGTGGTACCTTGGACAGCAGCAAGGGCAGGCAATGGGAAGTCTGAACATCACAGAACCAGATAGACCCCAGCTCTGACACTTAGGGGCTATGCATCCTCGGGCAGGTCACCTAACCTCTTCTGTCTCTTTCCTCCACTCAAAACATAAGTTCAATCAAATTGAGTCACCATGTGTAGCTGACCTATAAGTACCACCAAAGTGGTAACCATGGTAACAATTAAGACAATGATGATGGTGCAGGAAAGTAATGGGCAAATTGTTAATTACAGTTAACACAAGCATTTGTTCTCTGCCAGACATTGTTTGCTCCTTCCATTCCTGTGGCAATTCCTTGTAGCTTCTGACTGACAGTAGAAATCGGGGCATAGAGAGATGGAGTAACTGGCCAAGATCACACAGCCAGTGATGAACAGGAATCAAGCCTGGGCAGCCAGGTCCTTCCTGATAGCAAATGTGATTCAGACTCTGAGAATCTGAGTCCCTGAAGGGACCCACACTGATTGGGTAGGAGACACCTAAAGGAGGGAGGGCAAAAGGCAGTGGCTCCTACAACAACAACCAGGGCCTCTGGATGACCCTAAATGTCTTCTGTGTGCTTCTGACAGCCCTCAATGTCTCTTCTTCCAAGAAAACCAGTCGGTGTCTATATGCACAGATTCCCAAATGCAGCACGGTACCCGGCTGTGCAAAGTGAACTCAGGCTCCCACACATACCACAGGCCACATGGCTGCAGGCTCCAGGTGAGGGAGCTTATTCTCTCCATCACTCCAGCAAAGGCCAGGGCTGGCAGTCTACCTATCTGAGTGATCCGCACCAGCCCCAGAGGCCCAAGGGGATATTGCAAAGTGTGACTTTGCCGCAGACTTGTAGTTATCAAAGTCAAAACTTTAACCTGCAGTTAGGACCCTGTGTACTCAAAGCCTTTGAGATGAAGCACAGTGGAGGCCCAAAAACACAGGATACAAAGCAAGCTGGCCCACAGTGCTGGCTGTGGCTAAAAGTCATTGTTTATGGGACCCCACCTCTGCCTCAGTTTCCCCACATATACAAATAAGGCAACTATACCTAGAGGGTTATTTTGAGTATACCAAGTGTTTTTTAAAAAGTTTGTAGACTAACAAGCATATGGCAAATAGCACTCCCTTGGTTATCAGCCCACTCTCAAATAGATGACTTGGCTATTTTGAGAGCTCCTTTCCCCAAATGAGACAAAAAAAGAACCTTCAAAGAAATCACAAAAGAGGTGACATATCTCACACACCAAATGGTGCTTTCCCTCACAGGGACAAAGGACAGACTGAATAACACTAGAATTTGACTCTAAGTTGTAAGACAAACCAAACCAAACTATACATTTAAACATAAACACATACTCCTAGAATGTCCACTGAGCCCAGAGTCTGTCTCTGGAGCCCATGTTTTAAGTCTGCACCCTGCCTGCTGGTTGAACAGCACATTAGACCACCAGGAACTGCATCTGTGACTCACAGAAACCACAAGAGTCTCATGCTAGGAGCCTTGCCTACCCAGCGGCCTGTCTGAAGTGTGAGCTGATAATGTCCCTCCTGCCACTCAAGTGCCCCACAGTGTAGCTCACCGGGCTTGATGCAGGGCGACATAGACAGGATTTACATGGCCATGCAAAAGGTCCTAGCATAGCCTCAAGCCATTTGTGCCATGTCTGTCTTGCAAGAAGGCAGTACAGCAGTTCGCTTGCCATTCCTTGGTCACTCACACAGCTAGACATTTCTCCATCAAAATAGTGACAAGTTTTTCTTTCATGAGTAGGGGAACAGGGTCCACAGAAAAAGGACAATGATTTCCTGCCTTGTGTGAATCTTGTTCACGAAATCACTTCAGGACCACCATCTTTGAATGACACCCCCACCTCCACCTGAGATGGCAATGAGTCAGTAATGAAGTCCTGTGAGGGACAGTGGAAGGAGTATGGGTTGGCGTTTTATGAAGGACACATAGCAAGCTGGGAGATGAGTTGAGCACCCCAATACACACTTGCCCACTCTAGTCTGATACTCTCAAGGACTCCTTCCTTGTTCCAGGCTCAGGTCCTGCAAGAAGGTTGCTAGGCAGCTGCTTCCCACAGGCAGTCCTCTCTGCCCAGGGCATCCACAGGGAACTCAGAAAGTACCTTAACGCTTCTGTCACCCAATCTTCACATTGATATTAGCATGTCCCGACTCTGAACTGCCTCCAGCACACACGGGCCTTGGCTTCTTTCTAAAAAATCTCCCTGATTACTCACACCCATGGCAGCCAGCCCTGCAGGCACATCTCACCCAGCTCTCCACCCACCTGTATCATCCCCCACGGCAACAGTTGGCATGAGCGATGCTAGCCTCAGTACTCCATTCGTCCTCCCAGGGCTCTATTCCTGTCTTGGGGCCTTTCTGCTTGCCCGGGGGTACCTAAAGGTCATGAGCCATGGTGTGTTTGCCTTGGAAGCTCTCACAGACCTCACAGGTAGCCTAGGACAGTCAGGACTCAATGTGTATTGGTTGTTTTGACCCGAGAAGGATCCATGTGCATTTATGTGCAAGGACACCACCTTCGGTTTTCCCAATGCAGTTAGAATGTGAACTCACTGCACTGAGCCAATGTACAAGCTACAGTAAACACAGGCAACCCCCAGGTTTATCTGCAAATTAAAACAGCAATTTCTATGGGGCAAGCTTAAGTTCCTTCCTAATTGTGAACCTTAAAATAGAATCTGAAGTCTCCCCCATGCCTGGAGCTGCTCCCATAGGCTCTTGCAGTCACATCCTTACATCCCAGCCACACAATATCTCTTTCATTGCAGACTCCATACTAAAATCCAGATCAGCAGGGCAAGTGAAATGATAGTCACTTAACCAGACAAGGATAGAAAATATAAGAACACTAAGAGCCACAAAGAAACAGAGCGGGGAACCAAACAGGAAAGTGGCACATGCATATGGCTCCGGTAGTGTGTGTGTTCACTTGTATCTGTATGGATTGGGATGAGGTTTGCATTAGGTAAGGTGCT
>NW_022196897.1:148537367-148599867 GCF_008632895.1 Mastomys coucha
AAAAAAACCAACAACAACAACAACAAAAAAAAACCAGAATCCTGAAGTCCCCAGGCAAAGCAAATAATTCAGTCAGCTGTCCATCAACTCTGAATGATACATAAAGATAAGAGCGCTCCAATTCTCTAAACCTCAGTTTCTCACCAACAGTGGGGTGAAAAGTGGACTGACTGCCTGGGGTTTTCTGGGAATCCATTCCAGAGGAAATGTTCAGAAATCAGGCTTTCCTGGTAAAAGCCTGTCAGCACCTCCTAATGGCGGTCAGCTTCAATGCGGGGTACATGGCAGTGCTTTAGAGATGAGCCCTTGGCCTGGAGGCTCTGGAGGTAGCTTCAGAGAGCAGCCCCGACCCTCACTGCACAGGACTCCAGGGGGCGAAGCTGCACTGTCTTTCTAGCCCCTGTCTCCCTGAACTGTAAAAGAATTCCAATGTATGGCTCTAATGTTAAAAATAGGATAATGTGGTAAATTATTCTGCCCAGGGCAGGTAATAAATCCCACCCCCCCCCAAAAAAAGCCCCACAAAATTAGGTTATTTTTGTCAAAGGTTTTGTCAAAAAGTTCTAAGACAGGCTAAACCTTGAGTTCCTGACCTATGTGGTCCATACAAAGAAAGATGTTAGGAGGGGCAAAGGACATAGGGAAAGATTTGCAATTCTTTGCCTGATTTTCCAATATGGCTGCCAATGTGTTGTGAGAATTCTCCTGACATTATGTAATGAATGGTTTATTCCCCCGAGATTGGGAAGACAGCAACAGGGGAAGAAATCTTCCCAACTCCAGCCTGGTGACCCAGGGAGCTTAGTGAAGGTGACTCTCAGGCAGCTGTGCCACTAGGAAGCCACAAAACATACCAGGAAAGAGGCAGGACAAACTGTCACTAAAGGGTCCCAACTCCTCTAGTTTTTGCTGCTTGTTTAAACCCCAGGAGGGAAGAGACTGTTACCAGAGCACACCTAGGATCTCAGGAGGGTCTTGTAGGATTTCCCCAGCGGCTGAGGTTCAAGACAGTATGGTTACATCCAACAAGGAAAAAACACAAGCTGATACAAAGTGAAGTTACCCTTGACCATCCGTTACTGTCGTGGCCATAGGGGCAAACCTCCAGAAAACAAACCAAATTATAGGCCGAGTGTTTCAGATTATAGCTCTATCATGGCTGGAGAGAAGGCTCAGTGGCTAAGAACAGTGGCTAAGAGGACCTGGGTTCAGTTCCTAGCACCCACATGGCAGCTCATAGTCATGCTTGGCTCCAGTTCCAGAGCACCTGACCCCTCTTCTGGCCTTTGCAGGTTCTGCATATATGTGGTGGCCAGACATACATGGAAAGCAAAACATTCATGCTCATACACGTAAAATAAAAATAAATATTTTTAAAGATTATGCATTTACTGTTCTCAAATTTGGAAGATCATTATTTCATTGGAGGACAGATACACACACGCGCGCACACACACACACACACACACACACACTTATGAGACTCCAGACAATTTTTTAAATGTGTGTAATTAATTTGGGGAAATAAAATATTCAGCTGACCTAATTTTCACACTGGGACTAAGAAACATGGTATGTTTTTCATAAATCCAACAAAACACTTTCCCATGTCAACATTCAGACAGACATGTCATAGGAGAGGGAGCCGAGCATCACATCCAGCACTCAGGGGCCACCTTGTCCCCTAGCAACTCCTTAGAGGCCAGTGCCTGCAGAAAGCTCCTGACCTTCATTGCTCAGTATGACAGCATCCTGTTGCTATGAGGACAGGAGAGACTAGAAATGACTTTGGGGGTAGTTACCCAGCTTCCTTGTCCCTTGATGGGCAATTATGGGCTGTGTTTGACAGTCTGTCTCAAGCTTCCCAGCAGGCTGCTGCTTCCTTTAGAAGCCCACTCATTAACCCATTCCCCACAGGCCTTTCCTCACTTGGGAGCCCCAAGCAAGAGTAAACTATTCCCACCTAAATGCTTCTCTTGTGGTATTCTGAGGGTTATGGAGACTGAGAAATAAGACACAGAGGAAAACACGAAAATGACATAGAAGCAGAAGGAAGATAAAGGAAGACCATGACCACTGGGAGATAAGACAGGAGGAAGAGCGCTCCATCAGGACAGAGTGAAAGCGAAGACTAGAAATGAACACAAGCCTCTTTGGGCCAGGCAAGCCCTTATCATCACACCTACCCAAGACAGCCCAGACAACCACTGGTCCCACAAATCCTCATGTTCTCCTACAAACGCTGGCAGGTCCTATATCTCCTCAGCAGGTGCTCCACAATGGTCACTTGACCCACGAGCTCTACAATGGGTGGGACTTAGCCCCATAGTTCTTCTTTGAGATCACTGCCACACTGCCCCGTGTATTCTCACACACCCAATGGAGCCAGACAGCAGCCTCAGACGGAGGAAAACTCAAGACTGTATGGACAGCAGAGACCTACACTCTTGAGAAAGTTCCTGGATGATGCAAATCTTGTATCAAAACTATTCACTGCTGGAGGCAGAGGGATGGCTCAGGGATGAAGGTACTTGCTGCCAATCCTAAAAACCAGGGTTTGATCCACAAAACACACGTGGTGGAAGAAGAGAGCTATTTCTTATAAGTTATCTTCTGACTTCTACGCATGTGCCTTGGCACACTCATGCCACCAACATACACACCAACACATACTAACTAATCAATTAACTACTTAGTTAATTGATTCATTAATTTTAATAGGTGTGGTTACCCTGCAAAATCAAGGAACAGAGTTTTCAGAACTTTCCTAGAGCTATTGAGATAAGCCCAAATACCACATTCAGTCAGTAGAATCATCATATGCATCATATTAATATTGAACCCATCTCTGCTCCCCACAGAATGCCATTGTTTCCCAAGTCTCTAGTGCCACCAACCACAAGAATACCATCTGAAATCCCAGGTGACAGTGTTGGGAGATGTGTGAACCAGCCAACCGATGTAGCAGAGCAGCCTGGAGCACAGGCTTTGAGCTGACCCCACTCAGGTTCCTAGCCCAGCACTGCCTCTACTGAGCATGACATCAGACAGCGAATGGAACTCTCTTGAGCTACTGTAGCCCCTGACAAACAGAAATGTCTACCTTCATCTCAGGACATTAATATAGGTGAAATGTAAAATACTTAACATAGCCTGAGGCAATGAACAGGTGCTCAGTACACAAGACTTACCATCGCCCATGTCACTGACACTGGGGACATTTTGACTCTGCAGACATCTAAAATAGTTGCATCATATCACAAAGCACAGCATAGCAGACAGGCAGACGGTATCTGACCCCAGCTCCATACCTCAACAAGCAGACCTCTCAGAATTCATTTCCCTTGCTTGCAAACGTGGGTAACATAACAACATCTACCTTGCAGACCTTCTGTGAGTACTGAACAGATCAACGCCCCAGCAGACGCCCAATAAGGAGTACAGTGGCTGCTGAGGACTTAATTACACCCTACCTCAAATCATCCTGCAATAGTGTCTCATGTGAGATATTGACTGCAAGTACCTGACCATTCTGAGGTCAAAATATGCAACTAGGTGTTAATTTCCTAGGCTCTGTTACCAAGAAGAAAAATGAGGTATGGTAAGGGTGGTGCAGCTGGACTCCCACATACCCAGCAGAGTGGCCAGTGTTAGCGAGGCTGCACGAAAGGAGGATAGAGGCCAGGGCTGTAGTAGAGCAGGCTGGAAATGAAGATTCCCAGCCTGCCTCAAATGTACTGAGGAGTGACACCCTGTTCATGCATGTGTGTCTCCACTTCAGCTCTCACAAACCCACAGGCAATTCTGAAACACACTGAGTTGGCACACTGGCACTCTACAGATGAGGCCCAATGTTTTTACCTTTTCCTGTATCTGCTCCCTGTCCCCCTCTAGAGAACCAACAGCCATGCCAACTCAACCATTCAGTCTTAACTCCATTCTCTCCTCTCAGAGAGATCCTTGTGAAAACAAGTTCTATGTGCTGCAGCCCTTACAAAATGCAAAGGGGGTGAGCTCTGAGATGGCTCAGTGGGTAAACATTTGCCATCCAAGAAGAAGAGACTGACTTCCATCCCCAGAACCCACAGAAGAAGCCAGAGCAGGCATGGTGGCACACACATATACATGCAGTCCTGAGAAGACAGGAGGGTGATCCCTATGGCTGGCTGGCTGGTCAACCAGTCTAGCCAAAACAGCAAGGTCTAGGCCAATGAGAGATGCTGTCTCACGCAAACAAGATGGATGGCTCCCAAAGATTCACACCTAGGATGCAAAGGATTGGGGAAGGTAAGTATCAAATAATAAGGCACAGACCTCTCACCAGGATTTCAGTTAGAGTCAACATTCAGGGTTGTCATGGAAGCTGCAGACTCGTTCATTCTTTGTTGCCCCAAGCTCTTTCCTTCTCAAGGATACAAGGAGAAAGAGGTGGACAACTGGGTCTAAGCAAGCCAGGCCATTCCAGACAAGCAATATAACCAAGACACCCAAAAGTCTCTGCTCTGGCCTCAGACAGCCATTAAATTGCTTGTCTACTCTGCGAAAACCATCTTCCCTCCCTGACCCTCTCTCTGCAGCTCACGCTTTCCAAGTCCAAACTTTGTACAAAATTTCAAAATCAAAGTAAAGGGTTAATGCTTCCCCACCCAGGATTCCGCCAACGTGGAGCATAACATATGGGGGACAATAAACTCTAAACTGAATAATAAATAGATTTAATACTTTAAACATTTCTATTTCAACTTCAATGTGTGTGTGGGGGGGTGGACAACAGGATGCTGGTTTCTTCAGAGAATTTTCAAGAGAAATGAAGATTCCAAACAAAGTATCCGAAATTTCCAAGCAGTGTTGAATAAGGGTGAAAACATCCTCGAATTGCTATGCAGCTGGGGGCGTGCGGGAGACAGCCAGTCTGCAGAGGGTGGACATTTCATCTTACCCACTATTCATCACCTTTAGAAAAGCTTGCCGAAAGAAAAAGTCAGCAAGGGACGGAAGAAAAACTCACAACTACCAACTTGCTTGATTAATCTCCCCTGAAAACTAAAGAGGTAATACAACCCAAGACTCCACGTGCTCCACTTAAAAGAAAAAAAAAATGCAAGGCACCATTTTCCATGGGGTGGAGGGAAGGCTGGAATAAATGTTGTCACGAAAGATGAAAAAAACAGCAGCCATTTAACAGTGCTCTCTGGTTAACGTCTCAAGAGGCACACAGAGCTCGTCCTGTCATCAGGCACTTTGTTCTCAGCCTAAAGGATCGAGCCAGCAGTTACAACTATGCTACGACAGCCAAGATTAAGCCGGGTGTACACACGAGGGCTGCCCAAACACGGGAAGGAAAGGAGGATCCTCGAGATTTTGATACCTGGACGGTGGCTATGGGGGATTGAAGGATACCTGCAAGCTTTAACATAGCTGGGGGGGGGGGATGAGGGAGGAGGGGAAGGGAGAAGGGGAGAGGTATGGGTGTGACTCTGTGTGTGCGCGGGCGCGCGCACACGCACACGCGTGTGCACATATACACACAGTCTAAAAGAATGACATCTTGATCTGATGTATTTGACTCTGTAACATTTTTTAAATGTTAAGATGATTTCCTGGTGGACAAATCCTCAGCACCAAGAATCATCATGAATAACGTCAAGGAGAATATGGGAACTAGATATATAGTAAGCTCCACAAAAATGGCCACAACACTGGCCCCTCCACAGGGTCTTCCACAAAGTGATTTGTGATCACTCCTGTGCATTTGTCTGTGCATTTGTCCGAGACATGGCCTCACTGTGTAGTCCTGGCTAGCCTCAGACTGTCATCCTTCCCAGAGTTAGAATACAGAAGAGGGTCCTATGTTTGCCTCACCCAGCAGTGTGGCCTCGATGCTCCTCCATCCATCTGGATGATTGCCACCGCTAAGCACCAAGCTCACGTCTAACATGGACTGCTGCCATAAGGAGCAGCCACCTTGACCTTCCAGCCCACCAGGCCTTCATATGCCTCCAATCCTAATATGCCCTGACACTGTCTCATAGCAGACCTTAAGAAGGACCTGTGCCACTCAGTCAAATGAGCACACAAAACCATGAGTGGCAACAACGCATGCTCCAAAGTCACTCCATCTTAGATAATTCTTTATACAGCAATAGAAGATACACACGCAGCAAAATAAACCCATGGAGACTTGAGAAGTAGGACTGAGGAGAAAAGGAATCTGTCCCCTCAAGGGGCTTCTACAGCTAAGCTTCCCTTCTCTGTTTACAAGAACCTTTCAGAGTCTCCCTGGAACTGCATAGAGAGCCATGCAGGGAAGGTCTACAGTGGGAGAAACTAAGGATATGTCTCCACAGCCACAGTACTTCAGGGTGTTCGAATCTCTGCTCTGAGCCATGCCATTGGACAATGAAAGCAGAGTCTCCAGGGCCCGAACTCTAAAAATGTGTTTTGGTTGTGAGCCTAGCTTTTAATGGCTGAGCCATCTCTCCAGCCCAAAAATGCCTTTGAACGGCTGTGAAGAGGCTTCTCCTCTCCGAGACCCTATTTTAAAGTAATAGGGAATGTCCTGGCCCACTGTTGTCTCCAGCAGCAACCTACTTATGTCCCAGAAAAGGATACGCACTATCCACCATGTCCACACCTGGACTGGAGAGAGCGCATCCTTACTCAAACCCCACCCCACTTTTCCTTTCTTAGCTGTTTTTCTTCTCTCCAGTACTCAATAAACCCATGAGAAAGAAGCAAGTAGCAGAATGTAGTCATGCAACCTATCCTATCCAGACACAGTAGGAAAGGGGCCAGAGTTCATCTTAAGGGAAGAAGATCATAGATTAAGAGACTGCAGTTGGATACCTCTCAATATCTGCATGGATGTGGGACCTAGTGCTCTTGTCAATGACTCAGATGGAAAGAATAGTATTCCAAACATGCTAGATCTAGGGCCCAAAGAGCACCTAAGGGTCAGAAACTATGGGTGCCCACCAGGCTCAGGCCACACAACTTCACCTTGGCCCTGAGCCATCAATTGTAGGCTCTGACTTCATCCCTGTCCTTTGGTCCTGCTGGATTTGACATCCACAGTCTGCATTTACTCTTTCATGAGGTCTTACTTTCCTTTTACTGTACCTGGGGCTGAGGATATGAACCTGGGCAGGTCAGATGCGGTCCCTGCTTTCATTGTTTGTATGTCCAAGTGAAAAAAAGACAAGAAACAATCCCATTTCTACAAAACCAAACAATTACAGGGGCCTTTATATAGGAGGAAACATATAGGGGAATATAAGAAGGAAATAGCAACTATTGCATATAAGAGACCAAGAGAGAGGCCAAATTTAGGTTAGGCAAGCAGAGGAGAACTCACTTAAGCAGTCATGATTAAGAACAAAACCTGTAATGAAGATGTGATTTAGAGAAACAACACTTTAGACAGAGGACCCAGCATATACAAAGGTTCTGGGGCTAAAAACAAATTTGGAATGTTCTAGAAGTTTCCAGAGACATTAGCAAGGCTAAATCAGGTGGCAGGAGAGTAAGAGCAAGTGGGTGTGAACAAAGGCAAGGTGTTACACAGAAGAGTAAAACATTTCACTTTTAGCCCATGAACAATGGGATGCTCTTGAAAGGAGATCAGGAAAGTGAATAAAGCTAGTTGATAATTTTAAAACTTGGCTCCCAAGTTAGGACTAAACACTTACCTTTGGCAAGAAGAGTGTCCAGGAAAGACCTATTAGAGAACTTATGTGTCCACTTATTTTGGATCTTTCCTGGAAATCTGGGTTCTGGTGTAAAGAATAGAGAGCTTTTCAAAAGTGAATTGATAACCCAGTGAAGAGCTGAGGACTGGAGAACCTATGTCCTGAGTTGGAAAGGAAAGGAAAGAAAATTTCTCAAAAGAGATTTACACCCTTGATCCCACTGAGCCTGGATCACCTTTCAGGCTATTTTAATTAGCCCTGGGATGTCTCAATACCACAGCATAAAACTGTATCAGAGCCCAGGAGCTCTTCCCTGCAACATCTATACAGTTCTTGAAATGAGTTAGTAATCATCAGATGGGCATGCTTAGCAGTCAACCACAGTTTCAATAAAAAATTAACCATGGGGGCTGGAGAGATGGCTCAGAGATTAAGAAGCATTAGCTGTTCTTCCAACTGTCCTAGGTTCAATTCCCAGCACCCACATGGCAGCTCACAACGGTCTGTAATTCCAGTTCCAGGGAATCTGACATTCTCACACAGACATACATGCAGGCAGAACACTAATAAATATAAATAAATAAATACATAAATAAATAAATAACAGAACAGCAATGAAAACATATGTGCATGCCACGGTTCAGTTATGAGAGAGACTTCATCTTTCCAGTAGACAGTATTTAACATGTCCCTAGATAAAAGCATTTTCTTTCCACTTCCTTCCTATTGCCAGTGAGAGGTCCCCAATAGGCAGGCAAGGGAACTCAACAGACTTAGCAAAAACCTAAGCTCATTGTTGGAAGTGCTGTGCATCCATGTGGCTTATAGCTAGGCAACACCTATTTCACTCAAAACATTGAGTTGAATAAGCAAAAAAAAAAAAAAAAAAATTTGTGGAAACTATACTTCAACAAACTCTCACACACCCCAAAAGACAAATTCATATACCCAATCTCTGAAGTGTGTCAAGAATAACTGATGGAAGAGGACACATTGCAGACATGGGGCACCTTGATGCTCTGAAAGAATGGAATGGAGAGTGTCCTGTAGGATACCCAGAATGCACTTGGCTTCAAATCCTAAAGGCATTCGTTTCTTTCTTTCTATTCTGCCCCATGTTTTGTAATATAAAGGGCACTGAAGGGTCAGGAAACCAGATAAAGAAATAATGAGAATTGAGACTATGTAGAAAGATAGAATTGGGGAAGTGAGGGAGTCGGGAAAATGGAGACTAGCCTTCAAAGGGAGACCCTAGGATACCTGGATGAAAATGGGATGCAAATAAAACCAGTGTGGACTACAGTAAATATCTACTAGTTTGAACGAATCTTCCCAGCTTCAAAATGTTGTGGCTTGATCAGTGAATTGAAGAACCCAAGTGCTGAACAGATGCTGAACACAACTTATATTAACCCTGTAGATCCCGAGGAGGCTTGTAAAACAAGGAGAGTCACTGATTTCTCCAGTCCCAAGTGCTAGAGATTGCACATACCTCGTTCGTGATATAAATGTGTCCCCTGCTTTAATTAAACTCCTTCTCTCATCAAGGGAAGGAGGAATAATCCCAATCTAACATCTCATCCGTGATGAACTTTGCCGTCTCTCTTCTGTTTCCAAATGAATTTGGCTTATTAAAAAAGTAATGAGCTATTAATTAACTCTGCGCTCATACAAAGCTGTTTAATTCTCAATCTAATTAGCAGCAATCTGTTGAAGGATTCTAACGATTATTTTAAATTTGCTAACAGAAACATCTTTTCACTTTTCATAAGTTATTTATAGACAGAGCTCACATCAGATCCTGCTTGGGTTTTAATTTGATAACAGTTTTCCTAGGTTCTTGGCTCATCTACCATCTCTGTCTGATAGGGTTGAGAGCTGTCACCATCAGAAAAGCCCAAAATAGTATCAAGGTCAGTGACATGGCCTGGACAGGATTTCTTGCTGTCTCTGACAAGCCTCAGATGGTGAAATACAAGAGACGGAAGAGGAACTGTGTCCCAACATTATCCCCACTAAGGGAAAACTCACCTATGACCAAGAGGTGGATACAACACCTCAGATAGAGGATGGGAGGCATGGGGTTACTGCTGGAGCAAGGTTTGGCAAACAGGGAAGTATTCCATGCCCTCAATAGGAATCTCCCTTTTGTAATGATACAACAATGAGCATTCCAGAAACTCTTATTTAAGAAAGTATGGGCTGGGAAGATCCATTAGTAGGTAAAGGTTTACTATGCAAGCTTTAGGACCTGAGGCTGATTCCCAGAACTGATGTAAAAGAGCCCAGCAGGGTGGTGTACAGTTGCAATCCCAGAGCCAGCAAAGGCAGAGACAACCAGATCTGTGGGGCTCATGGGTCATCCAGCCTGGCCTTAATTGGCAAATTCCAGGCCTGCAATAAACCCTGTTTTATAGGTAGAGGTTTTGCTAGACATACTACAGTAAAGTGTAAAAGTATCCCATCATATTTTACATGCATACATACCTTTTATGATTTGCATTTTCACAGACACCAAAAGCTTGTACGTACATATTCATGTCAAAGGCTTTGTGCTCCAAACCAGGAACTCACGGAAGGTGAGATGTGTACACAGAGGCATTTTGATGCTTCCTCTGTAATGTAACAAATTAGATTGCTCTCCGTGTGACACTCTTTCCTGCCCCCAAGATCTAATGGGAGACACGCCTGCTTTATGTGTGTCACTGCTGTCCCTTAACATCTAAGGAAGGTTGGAAACCCTCTCCTAGTCTAGGTCCTACCTGTCCCCTGAAGAGGTAAGGCACACAATGGGTTACAAAACCGCATACGCAAATCACCTGCTATGTGTTCCCTTGATGTGTGCCTCCGTCAAGCACATTTTCTATGCCTCAGTTTCCTAGTTGCTGCCTTACATGGTTCTTACACGGATTAATGAATTAATATCTCTAAAACTCTTAGAACAGAACAGCACATAATGCATATACTGTAAGGTCTAAGGGTGATTAATATTAGCTGAGCATTCTCCCTATAAGATACATAGACTCAGGGACACAATAAGGCTATTTACCTCACTAATCACAAGGCAAGAAATTCAAATTACAGAGAACATTTGGTCCTGCTGTGGAACTTTCTGTACGCATTGTTTTTCCCTGTCCCTTTCTTGAGAAAACATAGGTAGAACATTACATTAAGTGGCACCCTATTTGAGCCCTTGCCAGTGTTATTGTTTATTAAGTGTCATTAGTCATTAAAATACTAATAATTCACTGGGTTTTTAAAAATTAAACACAGGACCTTGCAAAGATTACATTTAAATAAGTTGAATACTAATAGTGTGGAAGCCTGGGGGAGTGTTATTCCCAAATCTACTTATTTATTTATTTTACAAAAAAGAGTTGTGGTTATAAATAGCATTAATAATAACAGTAATAATCGCCAACATTTATTAAGCATTACCCACATGCCAGGCACTCTGCTGAGTGGGTTTTGAGCACAACAGCATGTCAGTGTGTGTATGTATGTGTGTATGTATGTATTATATATGTACATATGTGGTGATGAAGAATCAACATCCATGATGGTGATTGTCTCCTTTCTGGAGTGCTTCTCCCCTCCCCCAACGCCCTCCTAAGTTGTTCTCTCATGGAGCCAGTGCCCTGAAGATGTTGTCTAGGAGGGAATGCCCAGTTACCATATCACTGCCCTCCAAAGTCAACCATAAGCTAAGAATGTGCCAGGATGCACAAGCTACCAAACAAAGCAGAAGAACCAAACATGGTCTAATTGTGGACCAAGGTCTTCCTTGTGTACAGCCCAAGCAAGATCAGAAACTACCAAGGCACTTAAAGGCAATCTCCATATGGGTTGTGGTTTGGGGGTTCCCACTCCTGTACCAGGAGTCCTTTCATCAGACTACCAATTACACCATTAAGCAGAGTTCTCATTTGGGGAACAAGTTTGTCTTGGCAATGTCTGGAAACATTCTGGGCCTTCTTACCTAGAAAAGGTGTATAGAAAGTATATACATTCTGCTAAGTGTCCTATACAGCATAGGATAGGTTCCCATAAGAAGAGTTACCTGACCCCAAATCCCAATTCCATTTCCTGTGTAATCCAAGAATGAGCAACCAAGGCTGACAACAGACAATCTGTGGGTTTGGGCAGGCACTGTCATTGTTCTGTTATAAGCAGCTGCCTGAGTGAACCACTGAACCTTGCTTTTCTCTTCTTCAAGAGAAGAAGGTGAGGACATCATCTGTATATCCCTCAACACACACACACACACACACACACACACACACACCACACACACACAGCACACTCAACAGTTGTGGCAACCACAGATTTCAAAGCCATTCTGAGGCCACTTTAATCTCCATTTCCCACTTAATACCAACTCTGGGTGCTGACTAAAGGCTTTGCCTTTGGATAGTGAGTTCCAAACCATGAATGGAATTGGTCCTTGTTGGGGGGGATAGAACTCACAACTTTGGCCTAATTAGTGCCACAGACACAGCTACTGAGCTGGCCAAAAAGAATCAGTTTTCTGATTGAGAACATCTGGCAGCGCTCCCCATACAATCATAGCACATTAACCACAGATCAGGCCTTGTAGAATCAAGAATCTCAATGTCTACAAAGCCATCAGTTCTCAGATGCCCCTGGTGGGATGGAGGCCACTAGGTGTTAAGAGGGATTATAAACCACAGCACACAGATGGGGAATGGAATGAGATCAGGAGAGTAAATTACTCATGCTCTTTCCTTGGACAATGTTCATTAAACAATACTGATATCAACATCACAAAATTAATGACAGAATCTAAGACTGCACCAAAGCCCACCAGCTGAGCACCAGACCTACCTGCGTGAGAAGAGAACCTATGAGTGTTCTCACCATCCTTTCCTATCTCACTCACATTGACGACACCACCATCACCTCCAGGAAATCTTACCTGATGGGTCCCCACCCTGGGAAGCTAACCCCTCCCTCTTCCCACATTCCCCTGGGTTTATTGCTATCGCTGCTGACTTCACCCATGACTGTAATTATCTTTTGGTTGATGAAATACTTTTGTTCATACCTGTGTTGTTACATATGACACTGGACTAGAACAAAATCCATCACTGGGCTAGAGATAATGGCTCTGTGGCCAATAGCACCAGGGTCCAATTTCCAGCACCCACACAGTGGCTCACAAGCGTCTGTAACTCCAGATCTAGAGGATCAGACCCCTCTTGTGGCCTCTATAGGCATCAGGCATGCATGTGGTACACAAATGTACATGCAGGCAAAATGCACATACATATAAAATAAATAAAAGGGAAAAAACAAAACAAAATTAAACCCATCAACCATGAACTCCATGTGAGTTAATACATACTGAATCATGTAACTTGTCATACAAAATACCAGCCCCAACCTCTGTGACCACAATACATTATAAATCTGAACAAAGCTCTCCAGATGCCAGTGGTCTAGTAGTGGTCCATCAAGGTTTTGCTTGGGCTTCAAATCTGCCTGACCTGACCCTAATCCTCCTTGGAATGGTGAACTAGGTGAGTCTGATCATTTTAAGGAAATAACCAAAGGACAAGATACCAACAGAAATACATGCTGCTTCTTAGGCTGGGCACAGATGCCTCCATGGGCATGGCACTGGCTTAA
This sequence comes from Mastomys coucha, assembly GCF_008632895.1. Taxonomy (NCBI): domain Eukaryota; kingdom Metazoa; phylum Chordata; class Mammalia; order Rodentia; family Muridae; genus Mastomys; species Mastomys coucha. Next base: position 148,550,705 of record NW_022196897.1, read on the forward strand.
GCAGGTCACTGGATAGAGAGATGCACTCCATCTCTTCTGGAAAGAAATAGTCATGTGGCTAGAGGAAGCAAACAGGAATTGGAGGCCACCATCTACCATTAAACATATTCTATCATGAAAGACTTGCCCTCCAAGCCAACTGGCCAGTTTCACATACTTTTGAAGTCCATGCTTGCAGAATATTTACCCCCAAATTTAACTCTCATGATTTAGTTATAATGTATAACACTGTGCCTGGACACACTACTGATTTACTATTCTCACCAGTGACCCAACAGGAAATAAATTGCAGGGATCTATGTAAAATGATGACTATCTAGAGCCAACGGTCACTACCTGCTGTTCCCTGCCACCAACAAATCAAGACAGAAATCTACCTGAGTCTTGCTCAAATTTCCTTCCCAGAACATAATTTTGGGGGCTAGAGAGAAGGCTCAGTGATAAGAGTACATGGTGTTTGTGCAGAGGACATGAGTTCAGGTCCCAGTACCCATGGATAGGGAAGCTCACAACTACATGTAACTCCAGTTCTGCACAACCTGCCCCCCAATACACACTCACACATCATGGACCAACAGATGCACACATATACATGACTTAAAATTAATCTTCAAAACATAATTTTGCAGCATTTTCAAATCAGGATGACATATATCAGAAAGGGTAAAGAGGAGACAAGAGTCAGCCCTACCTGCACTTCTACCCCTACACCAAAGAAACAAAATAATACACCATTCTCTAAGCCAAGTCCACGCATTCTGACCCAAAACCACTTATAAGAAAATAGGTTTATTTTACTATCATGATCAGAAACTGAGGCTCGCACTTTTATGACAAATACTTCTAAAACATTCTCACTGAAGCTTCAACCTAAATGATGGCAGGCATTGTTCCCATGGAAGGGTGACCTACAGATTGTATCCAAGAAAGATCTGGAAAGACCAATATGTCAATCAAACTGTGAGAGCCACACCTTCCTCCTTTTATGACACAGTGTAGCATCCATGTGTGACAGAGCCAACTCAGCTTGGTTCTGTCTTCTATCACAGGGTGGGGGAGTGGTTTTGGAAGTACAATTCATTTATCTCTCATGAGCTCAGAAATAAATATTTTATGGTTGATCTGAAGCAGGAGTCAGCAAACTTCTTTTCTGGAGAGGGCCATAAAATAAGTATTTTTTAGCTTGCTGCTTTCACAAGAAAGGCACAAGGCTGAATTCCAATAAAATGTAACTCACACAAGCAGGAGGTAAAGTGGATCTGGCCCCTGGGTCATATTCTGTTGATCCTTGATCTAAAGGGATGAATATGCATTTCTTTAAAGCTCTAGAATAAGCTCTAGAAAAAAAAAAAAAACCTCAGGTTGACTTTAAGTAAAGGTGAAATTCTCTTGACCTATGCTGTCCTTGATTTAGAACAAAGCCTGAAGTTGTCCCAGTGGCAGCTCCTCAGTGTGCCTGAACTACCTGTCACACCTCCAAGAAATCCAAGAAAATGTCTTACACCTTCTTGAGCAAAAGAGGGTTTAAACGATGCCTCCTCACCAGTTTCTCAATTAAGCCCTCTTTATAGATCAGTGGACTGGAAAATTGAGTTCCCATTTTACTGATAGGGATACTGAGGTTTTCTAAGCACAGTCATCCACCCAAGATTACAAAGCTGTTGGATAGGATCCCAACCGAGTCTGTGTAGATTCTGACTCAGTCGTTTTCAAGCTTCATAACAGATGCTAGGCTGCAATGGTTATAAAACAAAAAAATGAAAGAAAGATAGAGAATGCCAGTTTTCTTTCATTCATAAAATGTCAGATGATGCTAGTTTGGGTCTAAGGAAATCATTAGTGATGAATTCATATTTTCAAGCATGATGTTCATTAAAGTCCATCTTATGAAATACCAGAAGCAAGGTAAACACCCAGTATTGAAGGGAAAGTTGAACAGATTTAGATACAACTATCAAAACTAATGTTCTGACACTAGGGAGACGGATCAGTGGATAGAACATTTACCATGCAGCCAAGAAACAGGAGTTAAGATCCCTGGAACCCCTATAGAAGCTGGGCAGGCACGGCACCCATCTGCCATGCCAGCACTTAGGATACAGAGACAAGAGGTCTCCAAAGCAAGCTGGCGACCTAGGCTAGCCAGAACCTGAAGCTCTACATGCAGAGAGAGACCTTGCCTTAGTGAACAAAGGGAAGAGTGATCGTGGAAGACACCCGATGTCTACTTCAGGACTGCAAATGCCTGTGTACATGTGTGGACATGCACCCACACACATATGTGCCCACATAAGAACATGATACAAACATGGATGCATACCACACATGAGGACATGTAAAATAAATAAAATAATACTCATACATTTGCAATGAGAGTAGAAAATATTCATTATATAATGTTTTTCATAACCCTGAGGTCAATATAGTAATGAAAGCAGGACCCTGTTTACCAGGTATATTAAATGTATAAACAGCTATAGAAGAAACTGTAATTCCTTATGATTATGGAAGTCCCCATGACCTAGGGATGACAAGCAATTCTGATGTTTGCCAAACTATTCAATACACATATTTGACTTTTGCAATCTGATTAACTCATTAAGAGCAACCTTTTAACAAATTATTTTCTAATCTCTCTGCCACTATTCTATTCTATGTTCTTTATAAATTTCTCACAAAATAGTATTTTACAAGCAACAGTCCATCTTCTAGATCCAAGGAAGAATCTGTTTATCTTTCTTGACTGCAGGCCACGCCTACAACCCTTTGGAAAGCTGACTTGATGCTCTCGGGTGACTGTGAATCCTATCCTGTGTTATAGCCCTAAAGAATGAAAAGGAATCTTCTGGTTTCTAGTTCTATTGTCTAATCTTTCTGTGGCTTTTCACCAGGAAGCAAACCAAACCAACCAAACAAACAAACAAATAAAACCCTCTTGCCTCTACTATTATGGATCCTACGACAAACGCCATTTATAGGTTATCTGCCAAGTCCTGCACAGTTTTCACAGTATCTGACATGGAAGATCGGGGAGTTTCTTCCAAGTACAAAAATGCACCACAGACTAAATAGCGATATCAGAAAACCAGGTACCAGGAGAATCAGGCTTGCAACCCCAGCAAGACCCTGTTGGGAAGAGGTAACCAACACTAGAAAACTCACCCTGGCTTAATACACTCATCCTTCAACTAAAACTAGTATCTGTGCCCTCAATATACACCACAGATGGGAAGTGACCTAGGAAGAAAATAATGAAAGTCACAAACTGAATCATCTAAAGGGTTTGTCTATGTTGGCTTCTAAAACTGACACAGGGGTACCTCCCTCCCTCTCATTTCCAGGACTAGATGTTAAGGAATGGTTGCCCTGAATGTTGTGGTTTACTTCTGTAATGGAAAAAAAAAGTGTGTGTGTGTGTGTGTGCATGTGTGTGTGTGTGTGTTTTTCTATATATGTGATCCTTGTCTTACTCAGCCGCTCAGCAATGGGAGTCACAGATCTGTGTAAATGACTGACATATTCTCCCAGCTCCTGCCAATTCTCTGGTTTCCCTCAATCACGCTTTTCCATTTGTCTATAAACATTTTAGATGTTATTGCGTCGATATTTCAAGTAAGCTTTTGTGCTGAAATATTGTATTGATGTGTATCAACATACATACACAAAAGTATAAAAACATAAAACGCTTACTAAATTTTCATAAACACGCTATGATCATCTCCAATCAAATCAAAAAAATAGAATATTGTCAGAATCGCCTAGGGATATTTATTCAACACCCAACCCCAAGGTAATGAGCATCCTGACTTCCACACTGAAGACTGTTTAGCTTGTGTTTGAAATATGCATTTGTGGGACCATATACCATTTTGTCCCCTGAGTCTGGCTTCTCACATCCAAGTTGACTGAGAAAAGCCCATTTCGTTGTACTAAGCCATCCATTCTCTTGGCTGGAGAGTGTCTTTTGCATGAGTAAATCACAAATTAACTATCCTGCGGGGAGCTTCTGGGCAGCTTCCGGGCTTCCGTCTTACAAATAATGCTGCGAGCATCATGCAGGTGGCCATGAGAAACTGTGCTTGACCACTTCAGCTTACCTATACATCAAAGCAAGAGGTAGATCTTCATAAAAGATGCATGGATTTAGCTTATTACGCTTGCTAAGTTTATGCTTGCAGTCGCGGCTTATGGAATTTCAGCTGCCCCATGTCTTCGCCAACATTTGGCGCCCTACCCTGATCATTTAATGAATCTGGTAAATGCACAGGATAATTTTACTGTAGCTTTAATTTTTGCTTCATGGTGACTAATGAGATTCGGCACATTTGCATATGCACAGTATCCATCTGAATGTCCTCTCTGGTAAATGCTTTTTTAAGACTCTTAAAACACTTTACATGTTAAAGGCAGTTCTTGATTATCTCTAGCAAGACAGGAAGAACTCACAGGAAGAATTAAAAAACAGTAGATGTTTTAGAGCAAAATTTAAATCTCTTCTTGGGGGCTGAGGAGATGGCTCAGTGGGTAACGCACAGGCACATGCCACACAAGCATGGGACATGAGTAAGGATCCCCAGAATTCAGAAAGCATTACAGAAGGTATATCTGCCACCCCAGCTTGTCTAATGAGATGGACATTAGAGACAGAAGAATCCTGCAGGCCAACTAGTATGATGTACACAGCAACAAGCAACCTGTCTTAAAGAAGGTAGAAGGCCGGACCAACACAACACCTAGGGCCACTGACCTCCTGCAGCATGTGCATGCACAATCACACACACACACACACACAGAGGGGTGGGCCAGAGAGTTCAAAATATCTTTGGTTTTCTGTTGCATACTTGTCTTAGCCGTGCTTTCTTGTTGGGAGAAGAGCTTCTCTTCTAAAAGAAAGCAGTTAACTGAGCCCTGCTTATAGTTTCAGAGGTTTAGACCTTTTTCATCATGGTAGGGAGCATGGCGGCATGCAGGCAGACGTGGCGCTGGAGAAATAGCTGAGAGGTCTACATCAGGATCTGCAAGTGCCAGAGAGAGAGACACACTGGGACTAGCTTGGGCTTTTGTAACCCCAAAGCTCATTCCCGCTGACACACTTATTCCAACAAGGACACTCCTTCTAATCCCTCTCAAGTAGTGCCACTCCTTGATGCCCGAGCATTCAAATATGGGAGCCTATGGGAGCCATTCTCATTCAAACCACCACAATACTAATATGTGAATATTATTTCTCATCCTCAGTGAGGATTATACGACAATGGATGACTCATTCACCAAGCACTATGTGCTAAGTATTCTGTCAGCTCATGTCAACCTCATAACATGAAGACTTTGCACCGACGTGCAGAGATAACCTGAGTAACTTGACCAATCCGGCAAAGCTACTAACTGAGAGAATCAGGATTCAGACACAGGTCAGGGGGTTTCCAAACCTTGTACTACTTCTCATTTTTGTAAGAGTCATAGATTAGAATTTGCAACTTCTACAGGCTTCAGAATCTACCATGGGGCTTTTATTAAAACACAGTTCCTGGACTGGGTAGTGAGTCTGAGGCAAGCCTGTACAGAGTGATGTCCAGGATAGCCATGGTTACACAGAGAAACCCTGACAAGAAAACAGTACAAAGCAAAACAAAAATTGTGCCTGATCCAAGACACTGAGAAGGAGTCAGCAAGTTTACATTTCTCATAAGTTCCCAGGTGACAATGTCCCTGATGCTAGTCTAAGAGCCACACTTTAAGTGCCACTGTCTGAAAGACAGCAACATGCCTTACTTCTCTCTGTATGCAAAGGGACTGCCTGGCCCAGTGTCTGACAGACACCAAACAGGCAAATGACTCTCATTTTCACTTGGCCTCTGTGCTGGCATAGAACACTGTGTGTCTTAGACAGCTGCAAGGCTAGTGTGTGTGTTGGGGGACGGAGGGACCCTGTGACACCTGTGTTGGTCAGAGCCCAGATAGCAGTACTCTTGAATCTGTTTTTCTTTTCCTGTCAGACAAACATTCCAGTTTTTAACCAGATGCTATTACCCAGATTAAGACAGCTTGGTGGATCTTACATTTTGATATATGCACACAATTATGTTCAGAGCAATAAGATACATACAGAGATACAAAACGGAAATCTTCCTAAAAGAGAGGAAAGGGATGATACAGGGCTCAGCTGGTAAAGGTGCTTGCTGTTAAGCTTGATGACCTGAGTTCAATCCATACCGGGAACCCACATGGTAGGAGACCCAATTCTATGGGTTTCCCTCTGACCTCCACATGCATACTGTGGAATATGCACATATGCAAACACAGAATAAATAAATAAAAATTGAAGGAGAAGGAATGTGGCCTTCTCTGCGGCTTCTTTCGCTCTCCCCACTCTACATGCAATGGTTGGAGCTCAAGCAGATGCCTCAGACCATAAAACTTAGAGCCACAAACTCCAAATAATAGACAAGAAAACTGAAAGGCGGCTGGGACTCTCAACTTTGGAATCCGATGGGTCAGGTGGGTTCCCTCCCTTTCGGCAACTTTTATAAGAAGAGGGAGCTATGCACATCTTGCTTAGAACTGTTATGTTGAGGTTCCATGTATGTAGAGGATCATAGCCCCACCTACTCTGTGGATATTAACTGGCCCTGAGAGCCTACTGATAGACCAGCCAATAGACGAGGGCTAGCCTTCCTCTCTTGTAGCATCGCCTCTGGTGAGTCACTTCAGTACTCAAAACCTCAGGTTCTACATCTATCTATAAAGCGAGAAGAAAGCAGTGTGCTATAATTTTTCGTAAGGCTTTGAAGAGCCATGACTATTGAGCAGTTCAAAAAATGAAATACAAAGCCCCACAAAAAAAAAAAAAGGAGAGGACTCTTATTTCCCAGAAACAGAAATTTCAGAAGAAAGTAGAGTTAGAGAAGCCCCATGTGAGACATCTCTTCCCATTAAGGGGAATAGACACCGTGAGAACTATCTCCTGCCCTGACCTGCCACGTCTCCCCTCCCTGGCTCTCTCCAGGTCATTCTTATGTTCTAAATGAGAATTTAATTTGGCTCTAACACCATTATTACATCTAAATTAAATATTTATTGGGCTGAATATCAATTGACTTTTAGAAATAAAGATTTGAAATTTATGAGAGAACATGGAGTAATTCAATAATTGTAAATTTTACAACGGAGCTTTGTAATCAATTACCATTTGGTAATGATATAAACATGTGTGATTCTCTAGAGACCCTGGTCAACTATAAATTAGATTCTGCACACACAACAAGCTGGCAACACCGCCACACTGGCTTTGTCTCTTTTGAGAAATAACAGAGGCCAGACATGAATCCCAGGCAGGCTCTCCCTGGCCAGGCATCTAACCCCCATTTACTCATCAGTCAGCCTGTATTCAGACTAGACTTAATGAGCACTCACACAAAACATAATTCCAAAGATAAATCACCTAGAAATGGAGCAAGCACCATGATCCAATTCAAAGAGATACTCCACCATGTGCGGATAACAGACAATCACCTACATATTCATTGTCTGCCAAATAGCTAGCAAGACCCTGTCCTATCATAAGAGAAAGTGGATTAAGAGCAAATGAGTATCTTGATTTTATAAATAAAAGAACTAAGGGCTCAGGGCTAGAGAAATAGCCCAGTTGATAAATGCTTGCCATGAATGTTTGAAGGCTCAAATTCAATCTCCAATACCCATGAAAAAGCTGAGTATGGAGAACTGAACTTGAAATCCCAAAACTTAGAAGCCTGAAATAGCCAAATCCCTGGGTCTTACTGGCCAGCCAGCATAGTCAGCAAATAGGGCCCCCAAGAGGGGCTCTGTCAGAAAAACAAAAAAGGTTGGATAGATTCCAAGGAATGACACTCAAAGTAGATTCCTGGCTTCCATATCTGCATACATAAACACATCCATGAGCACATGCACACACACAGACACACAGACACACAGACACACACACACACACACACACACACACACACACATATACCAGGGTTGGGGTGTAGAAATCAAGTTATATTTGAGATTTGAACTCAGATCTTTCTGGTTCCAAATTTCACACTGTGTCTGCCACTTACATGGAGTGAGCAGATGAATGAGGCTCCTTGGGCCTTATCTCTCACCAACTACAGGCCAAGAAGCCTTGTTAACAAGTTCCCCCGACCCCAACTCAGAAGACAATTCTCAGAGGAAAGGGTCAGCCAACTGGACACCAGTATCTCCATTTGTCATGCTCAGACCTGGACTTAGTTTGAGAAAAATTTCCATTTTAATTTCTATGCCATAAATGTTGGCATTATTTTCATGTAAAAGAACCTACAAGCAATTGTGTGTATCCTCGTTCATTTGAATTCCATTCTTTGTCTTCTCATGCCTGGGTCATTCTACAAAGAAGCATTCTAAATATGGCCTCTGTTAGAACCAAGTAAGTTGCAAGGGGATTCTGAAGCTCTGAGGGAGACCTCTGTCCCAAAGCCACGTGTCCTTAATTGATTAAAGAGCCTTCAAGTGAGCTCAGTGATTACATTTTGAATTCTTCTATATTAATTATTAAAGGCAAATTATGTTGTTGAAAGAGGAGGCCATCAAAAGATGGTAGTTTAATGAAATAGGTTAGGGAGGCATTCTGAATCAGTAATTGATTTAAAAAGTGAAAGGCATTTGGGAGGTTTGTCAAAAATGGAGTTAAATAACCAGGAACTGTGAACCTCCACATTGTGTGTTCCATGGAGCTGAAAGGAAAGCAGTTGAGAATCTGACAGAATCTGACCTAGTCTAAAGCAAGGTGTGATGGGTAATTTGGCTGCTAACTTGATTGGATTAAGAAATGCCTAGGTGACTAATAAGCACATCTCCAGAGGTGTCTGCAAAGGGGTTCTCTTGAGATGCTTACGTCATGAGGGGCTCTGACCTAAGGAACAGATTAACCCTTCGATAGATGTCTATGACCACATTGTTTGGAAGTGTCGAAAAGCGAGATGGGGGACCTAGCTGGCAAAGAACTTTACTGAGGCCATGACTCTGGGGCTGTACCTTGCCCAGACTTTATGTGTTTCCATCCATGTGTCCCATTCTTTGTGAGGTATAGAAGTTCCTCTGCCACACCCTATCAAAGCCAAACTGTGCCCCAAGGACCCAGACTGAACTGATGGACTAGCCTTACTCCATCTTAAGATTACAAGCCATTATGTTACAAGGTCAAGATAAATTCATTCCCACTTTCTATAAAACTTGGGTTTGACCACGTTGTGACCTATTTTCTGGAATTTGGCATGTCCCATACTCTATACTCCAACCTCCACCCTAATAAGATAAGACATCTACCAAATAATTTTGAGACGTTCTTCCAAGTTCCTCTGTAACCAAAATCCCTTGGAAATCCCCTATCCTTGCAGTTTGGGGACTATACAGGCCATACTTTTCCTTATGTCCAATGCTATTTTCTCAAGCCCTGCTTTAGGGAGATAGCCCCATGTGATAGGAAATAAAGCTTGCATCATTTGAGCAAAGCATTTGGGTGGTGATCTTTACTCTTGTTCAGTGAGATTAGCAGAACCTTGTAAAACAGCGAGCCAAAGTAAAGCTTTTCTGCCTTAAGTTGCTCTCTTGGGTACCAGGGTCACAGCTAGTGAGGAAGGTAACAGACAGAGAAGGGAGCTGGGTTGTACTGTCGACAACCACACACCCTGGATCTCCATATCCTTCCTCATAATCTTTAGTATAAGAGTTCACAAGCAAAAGAAAAGGACCTCACTGAACTCTGCCATCTTTATGGACAATCACATTCTAAGAAAGATGCTGTGCTCAGTTGCCTTCCATTGTTGTAGGGAGCAGCATGACCAAAAGGGACAAGGGTTTATTCGGTTTGTATTTTCCTATCACTGTTCATCACTGATAGAATGGATGATGCAGACATCAAGGAAGGAAGCTGCTTACTGTCTTACTCTCCAGGGCTTGCTCATCCTGCTTTCTAATACACTCCAAGTCCATCTGCCCAGGGATGACCACCCCATTGAGCTGGAGCTTCCCACATCAACCATTAATCAAGAAAATGTTTCATATCATTGCCCACAGGCCATTGTGATAGAGGCACAGTGACTGACAGAGTAACTACTAGTGTGATGACGTACCATGACCAAAAGCAACTTGGGGAGAAGAGAGGCTTTGTTATTTTTTTCTTCCACAAACAGTTCCATGAAACTATTTATCATCAAGCACAGTGAGGGCAAGAACTCAAGCAGGGCAGGAACCTGGAAGCAGGAGCTGATATAGAGCCCATTACTGGCTTGCAACCCATGGTTGGCTCAGCCTGCTTCCTTATAGGACCCAGAAACCAGAGCCCAGGGGTGGTCCCACTCACAATGGGCTGGACCCTCCCACTTCAATCTCTAATTAAGCAAATGCCCTACAGGCTGATCCCTCTGGAGGCATTTTGTCCACTGAGGCTCCTTCCTCTCTGATGACTCTAACTTGTGTCAAGTTGACCTAAAACTAAGGAGGATGGTGGCCGAGGAGTTCTTGAGGCAAGATGGTCCTTCAGGCTTCTCTGGCTCTTGTTAATGTAATGGGAACCATAGAGCCGTGGTGTATCTTGGCTATGATTACTGATTAATCTCTCCTGATTGCAATTTTCTCCTGTAGAGATGAAAAGTGATGCAAAGGAGAGAGAATTAGCTTGCGACCATGAATAATTCCACTCCATGGATATTTTTCCATTCTCCATGCCAATGGCAAGATAAAATATAAAAAAAAAAAAAAAAAAAAAAAAAAAAAAAAAAAAAAAAAATTGATCTAGAAAGAATTGGCTGTGTAGAACCAATGGAGACGTTCCTGTTTGGGTTGTTCTGAGCAGCTGTCATTAACAGTGATTCTAGGAAGGGCTCTAGGCAAGCTTCTTGTGGCCTGGGGGGTATCTCTGAGAGGTGTGACCACACCTGTCTCGCTATCTCCATTTCTGCTACCAGATGCCCCTTGTCTTATTGAGCCACTGAACTGATCAAGGGTTGTAGATGACCAGAGAGAGTGGCATCATTTGTATAAAAAGTTCATGCTTCATCATTCAAATAACACAAATTATTTAATAATTTACAGTTATTTAAGTTTATAGAAATTGACATTATAAATATTATAAGTTAATTAAATGATACTTTGAGAACTCACATCTTTGTTACATCTTTCCATGTGGATGGGCATCTGTGCTGGTTTTTGTTTTGTTTTGTTTTTTGTTTGTTGGTTTTTGTCAATTTAACACAAGACAGATTATCTGGAAAAGGGGAACCTCACTTGAGAAAACACTTCCATCAGACTGGTTTGGGAGCAAGTCTGTGGGGACATGTTCTTCATCAACACTAATGTGCTAGCGCCCATCCCACTGCTGATGGTGCCACCCTTGGGAAGGTGGTTCTGAGTTGTATAAGAAACAGGCTACACAAAGCCATGGCAGGCAAGCCAGTAAGCAGCTTTCCTCCTTAGCTCCTGCCTCCAGGTTCCTGCCTGAGTTCCTTCCCTGGCTTCCTCAATGAGGGAAATACAAGCCAAGTAAGTCCATTCATCCCCGTGTTGCTTTTGGACATGGTGTCTATCATAGCAAAGGAGCTAGCTCTATTGCTATAGCTGTGATGGTCAGCTACAGAGCCCAGACCACTACTCTAAGGCACAGCTTGGGGCAGAAGTAGCTTCTATGGCCACACTAGACCCAAAGAGAGGATGAAGTGCTAGACTAAGGATTATGATTATGTCCTTTCCAAGCTGGGGATTCCAAAGAGAGACTCATACTGGGAAGGGACAGCCTGTGGTAAAACATCTGGAGCCTTCCTCTGCTTCCGATAGCTAGTGCCTGACCTGACCCAGTCTTGGCATGCCTCCACCATCCAGGTGGACACAAATCTCGGAACTTTGAGCTCTTTCATGCTGACAGCTGCTTTGGATGAGTCTGAGTTTTTCAGACTCTTCCCAAGCTGAGAGAGATGACTGCAGCTGGAGTCAGTCACACTGTATTTCCAAGCATGGCCACTGGAGAGACAGGCCAGTCAGATCAAAGATGTGGAAGGGACAGGGAAATCCTCTATCACTGATGTCAGAGGCAGATGAAGACAGCCTGAGGCCCTCCACTGAGCCAACAAGAATGTCTGCAATTGGACATATTTACAGGCAGTCGTAAGGAAGTATATAAAAGCTCAAAAAAGGGGGACAGAGAAGTTTTAATAAGATAAGATGAAAGAATGGCCAATTGCTGACTGACCCCCACTGTCTTTTCCTGCATCAGTCGCTTGTCTATTCCATCTCAGAGGATGCATACCGAGTCCTGAAAGCTTCACCTCCTGGTAAGAAATCAGAATGTTGTTGCTCTTGACAATCTTGGTGTCCTCAAAGTACTCATCCTATCTGTCCTAGCAGAGCCATTATGGGGCCTCAAAAATATTGGATCATTCCATGGTGGCACAGGTTAAGAGTTTAGAAGCTACCATCTAGTCCCTGTATGCTGAGAATGAATAACTAGACAAGCGAATGACTAAGGATAAGGGGCAGTGTTCTTGCTTTGCAAGTAAGGGAGATCTGTGAAGCTAGAGAAAAGGGCAAAGGGGGAAATTATCCAGAGAGTAATGGATGAGACTTGGAGGCACTGGTTTACATTCATGCTACCTTAATATTTTAACATAGGTAAAGATAGTTAAATGGCTATGCATGTATTCAATTATATGTACAAACATCTCCCTTTGTTCTGTTAATCGAGAGAGTCTAAAATAAACACATCAAAAAAGAAAAGGATATATATTTGATCATATAGGACAGAAGGCAGAACAGTACTTACTTCCCCTGGATAAGGATCCAGAAAACAAATCCAACCTGAAGGGGGGGGGCTACATCAAGCTTCCCACTTTTACCATTCTGTCTGAGCGCTGCAGATGCACGCTGTGGTGTTGGTGGCCTCCAGCACACTTGAAGAAAACTGAACATCAGATCCTAGGCCACCAGCTCTAAGCCCACAGAGCAAGTCAGACCTCACTGGGGATGAGTTTCATTTGTCTTTTCTTCCCACAGATCTCCAAGTTGTAAGCCAAGGCCAGTGGCCCCCATGCCACTCTGAACCACACATATATCAAGACAAAACTCCCTTTCACCACAATCTTAAACTCATAGATGTCTGAATAATGTAGATTACATTCCTGTACACACACACCGAGATGTCTATGTGTGTCTGTGCACATGCGGTTAGCACTGATTTTATTTATCTGTTCCACACAAAGCTACCTCACTCAATAAGGGTCTTCTGTGAGGTTCCTGGGGGCTTTGCTCACTCCTACCTAGCTCTATACCTCATTGAAAGACTGAGTCGCTTGGGCTCTTAGGTCCTGGCACCAGGGATGGGAGAGAACATGGAGGCTGGAGACAAAAAAAAAGGGGGGGGGCTTCCCCAGCACTCTCCAGCACTTTCAAGAAACTCTGATGCTCACTAGATGAAGAAGGAAGGGATCATAACTCTGATCCCTTATCAGGGCTACTCTCTGTGACTTCCTGTCCATAGTATAACCTACAATGCAGAACCCAATTGCTAGGGCACAGAGTCTGATGCCTAGCCCACATCCAACACATGGTCCGGGAGCCCTGCTTGCTTTTAGATCCAGCTTGCTCTGATTTGCCTACTCCACGGGGGGAGCTGACTTCCGCCCTAATAAAGCTCCCAACTCCATCAGTTCTTGCACTGCTAGGAGAGTGACGGGCAGGCGTTTCTTTGCCAGCAACCTCCCTTCACTTTCTTGCTCCCAAAAAGCTGTCAGCTGCAGCCCAGCTTCTCTTAACACATACACGCTAACCTTACTCATACCCAACAGCCCTTTCCTGGGAATTTTGTACTACAGAAGCAAGAGAACACCAAGATGGAGAGAGAACTGAGAAGGTCGGAGATGAAAAGGAATATGAGGGTTTGTGCCTAGTCTTATGGTAACCTGTTATGCCAGGTTCGGTTGCTGTCCCTGGGAGGCCTGCTCTTTTCTGAAGGGAAACAGTAGAAGGGGATGCGGAGGCTGAAAGGAACAGAGGGAGGGGAAACTGCAGTTGCCATGTAATGTATGAGAAAAGAATAAATAAAAATAATTTTAAAAAGAAAAAGAAGTTAGAAAATAAATTAAAAATTCAGTAAGAAGACAAAAGATATAAGCCAAGGAGAAAGGAATGTACAAAAGCACTAAGCTGGCCTGTGAGAGAAAGACATACATGTGAGGCAAGGACAGAAGAACAGCCAGCTATGGGATGTATGCTGGAATTATAGTCCTGGATGGTGTAAGCAAAAAAAAAAAAAAAAAAAAAATGTATTTTTAGTCTCTCTGTGCTCCTACATCACAGTCATCAAAGACTTAGACAATAGTCACATGTGTTCAGAACAGTGATGTTGATTTGAAGCAGAAAGGGTTAATTGCAGAAAGTCAGACAGACACAGCAGAAAAAGTGATAATGATGCTGTCACCTTCTCCCCATAGCCCACCCCCAAACAGAGCACATCAGATCAAACCGGAGATAAAACACAAACTGCCTAACAGCCAAACCTATGGATCTTAGTAAGAGCCACAAAGCGAAGGGGGCATTCCCCTATCACACACAGGGACAGCACCAAGGGGACATTCCCCTATCACACACAGGGACAGCACCAAGGGGACATTCCCCTATCACACACAGGGACAGCACCAAGGGGACATTCCCCTATCACACACAGGGACAGCACCAAGGGGACATTCCCCTATCACACACAGGGACAGCACCAAGGGGACATTCCCCTATCACACACAGGGACAGCACCAAGGGGACATTCCCCTATCACACACAGGGACAGCACCAAGGGAACATTCCCCTATCACACACAGGGACAATGGACTCCCTTTCTCTCTACATGTGCAGACTCTGAGCAGATTGTATCCTGAAGTGTAAAGATTAAAAATCAAACACGGGACTGATTTTCTTATGCTGTAAAATGGAAAGAAAAGCAACATTAAAAGACCCTGGAGGTGCACCTCTGAAAACCGGAGCCAAACCTGCCTGCCATGCTTGGGGAAACTGGGGGGAGCCAGGGCCTTTATGACTTAGTGCAGAGATTTAGCAGAGAAGATGAGGCAAAGACATTTTTTTAAACTTCTAATTTATAAGAAACAACAAAAATAGGGTAACAACAGCAGCCTTTCTTGTTAATGGAGAAAAGCCCCAAATTATAGAAAGAGCAAGTGTTCAGTCACTCATGAGGACAGCTAGCTAAGCACGGGGATACACATGTGGCAGGTTCTCCAACTACTACCTTCCATAAGCCCCGCCAGGACACAAGCACAAACACTGGCAGCAGCTTGAGAACACCACCTTCTCCTCCAGTGGCTGCTCCACCAGCCCCTGAGCAGTGTCCCTAGGCATCTCAGAAGGTGTTTCATTTAATCACGCCCCATCCACAACACACTCCACAGCCCTTCAGGTTCCATTCCCAGTGTCTGTTCTGAGCCCAACATGGTTTCACCAGGGGAACTTCAGAAGTCCTGAAGTCTTCCCTGGGGCCAAATTCAACTCCATTCACACCAAAATTGGGAGTGATACTTCATGTCCTCTCCTTGCCAACTACTTTCCGGAAGTATCGCTTTTTTTCCCCAGTGTGGCCTACATAGGACATTTATTTACTCGTGTAAATGATTCTATTCTCTTCCCACACTTAAAATCCCAAGATTGGCTGTGATGATAGTGAGGTATTTCCACAATGACTGTAGAAAAACCAACATAACAAAAAACAAAGCAGAATTTCTCTTAAATAGACTTGAGAGTTTTGAAGGAAAATTCTATTTAAAATAAAAATATCCTTCCTGTCAAACAATCTCTCAAAGAAATATTCAAACCTATTTGTCTAATAGGCGGTTTATTTAGGCGACTTCTATTTTTCATCTTCTGCAAATTTTTTACACCTGAATTATATTTACTCGAAAATGTTCCAATTCTTTATCAAATTCTTAATTTGTAAAACAAAGCCCACACACAACACAGCTGGCATTTGATAAAGACCAGGGGAAGAAGGTTCCTGATCAATCTAACAGGCTGCTGAGATGGCCCAGCAGGTAAAAGTATTTGCTGCAAAGCTCGACAACCTGACTTCAATCCCTGAGACCCACATGGAAAGGGAGAACAAACTCCCTGAAGCTACTCTCTGATCTACATGAGCATCCTGAGCCAAGTGTTAGACACACACACACACACACACACACACACACACACACACACACACACGAATAAATCTAATAAAAAATTAATCAATACAATTTTTGAGTACAAACAAAAGTCCTAATCAAGAACTTAGCAAACACAATCTAGAAAAGTCTTTAAAAACTATAGTCAGAGGCTGGGCAGTGGTGGCACACGCCTTTAATCCCAGCACCTGGGAGGCAGAGACAGGCGGATTTCTGAGTTCAAGGCCAGCCTGGTCTACAGAGTGAGTTCCAGTACAGCCAGGGCTACACAGAAAAACCCTGTCTCAGAAAACCAAAGGGGAAAAAAAAACATAGTCATGTCTTAATAAAGCTAACCCCAAGGAAAGAACCTAATTAAAATAAATACCGCATTAATACATTAAAAAGCAAGCATTTTATGTTTAACTCACTCAAAAGTCAAAAAGCTTTTAATTATACTAAGCTTCTTAACACAGGGTCAAAAAAAAAAAAAAGGAAAAAAGTCTGATAAAATAGGACTCTTGCTTAAACTTAATGAAAACACACACACACACACCCCACAAAACAGCATAATATTCCATGACGACATTTTCCAGAAGAGTCCATCACACAGAGGAACAATGAGCTCACGTTAATACCACCCTGTTACTCAGGGTTCTAGTTAACGCAACTAGATAAGAACATCGTAAATTCACTATATTGGAGAAGATATCATAATACCATAAAACGACATTTCTAGATACTTGAAAATCTCAAAATAATAAACTGAAAATTAAACCTTCATAAGTAAGACATTTTAGTAAGAGTTGAAGTAAAAAGAAAACAAAGGTTAATTTGTGTATTCATGTAATTAATTTTATAACTATATAACAATATAAAGAAAGGTGATAGGGATACTTCCAGAAGAATACAATTGAAAGACATTTCAGATTAAATCTTTCAAAAACATTCTCATCACCAGGGAATTTGCAAGAAGACCAAAATGGAACTCCTGAATCCATTGAGTAGGTTGCTCTCGGATGCTCTGCGATACTCGATTCTGTAACACTGTGGAGGTAAATCCCTATCCAAAATCCCGATTGATGAGGCAGAACAACAGGACTCAAAAGTTGCCCAAAGAATGAACTCAGCAAGAAGAGTGAGTGTCCAAGTGGGAAAATACAATTACTTTAAGGATTTGGGGTGGCTTGTCCTGCCAGTAATAAAACATATTATATCACTGCAGTACAGGGGAAAAAAAGGAATTCAACAGAAGAATAACCCAGGCCTAGATGCAAGTTTATACAAAAATCTAATAGAGACGGAAAGCCATTTCAAATCAGAAAGGAGTATAGAAAAAAACAATAAATTATGTTAAGATAATTAGATAATCATTTAGACGACTTGGAGCAAAGATTTAAGCTATGTATGTTAAAGACCCATATGCATGTACACATGTGAGAATGTATTTTATCCTCTTAGAGAGGATAATGCAATTCTTAATATAAAATCAAGTTCAGAAACCATGAATAAAATAAATGACTATTTTGGTTACATTAGAAATAAGTGGTGGAGAAAGAGACAGCATAAGTACGGTGTGAATACCACTGTATACTCTGAGGAGGGGGCAGGGAGTTGGGTATCAACCAGACAGAGGTGGGAGGAATGGTTCTGGGAATGTTTTATATCCTGGTCTGGGTGGTGGATGCATGGGTGTAGACACATGTAAAATTCATTGAGCTGTAAGTTAAGATTTGTGCTTTTTATCCTGTGTAAATTATGCCTCAATAAAAACAAAAAATAATAGGGGAAATAAATCAAACATTTATCCTGTCTCCCCAGCAAAGGCTGCATTTCAGAGTCAGCCAGGGCTTAAGACAGAAGGAAAATTCTTCTTCATGCAAAAGTTACAGCCCCCCAACAAAGCAGAATCAATGGAGGAAATGGAAACTCGCCATTCTGTGATAACTCCAGAAGAAACTAGAAGGCGCCTCGGCCATCAGCACTAGCCACCATAATCCACATGTGTTGGAGCATAAGAATTAGCATTTATTGCACATTCCCAGATGATGGTGAGGTTGTCCCCTTGTAGCAGACTAACCTAGGCACAGACATGAGGTCCCTGGGGTATTTATGACAAGTAGCTAAGACTGTCAACCCCTGTCCTTACTGCACACCCACTTGGTCTGACCTTTTGATTTACAGGAAATTGAGGAATGGAGAGACAGAGTGACACCAGCAAGATGTTTTCAGCCAAATCCAGTGTGGGAAAACTACACAGCAAGTGGCTGGGGCATCTTTAACAAATAAATGTTATCAAGAAAGGGGAGGGAGATCTTGGCAGATCAAAAGAAATTGAAATGACTCAATCTGGCTATTTTTTTAAAGTGGTTATTCAAAAAGAAGAGAGTTACCACAGACTTAGAAGAAAACAGGAAAGAGGAGTAGGAATCTAAATAACGGGCTGGAGAAATGGCTCAGCGGTTAAGAACACTGACTCCTCTTCCCGAGGTCCTGAATTCAATTCCCAGCAACCACATGGTGGCTCACAACCATCTGTAATGGGATCTGATGCCCTCTTCTGGTGTGTCTGAAGACAGCTACAGCGTACTCATATACATAAAATAAATAAAATCTTTTAAAATAACGGCAGAGGAGAGGGAATCTGGATAATGGCATGATACAATTAGGCACGAGGACTAAGTTCTAGGTTCCTAGAGGACAATACAGTGGCTATAGATTATAACAGCCTAGTGTGTTTTTATATAAAACTAGATGAGAGAAGGCTCCAAGCACAAAGAAATCATGAGGTGAGAGGTTAATTACTATGATTTGATCTTTGTGCATTGTATACATGGATTAAATTGTCACGCTGAATAACTATGTAAAATTATGCCAATAGAAAGGACAGTGAAAAACAAACATAAGTAAGTCATTGAGATATTAAAGAAATCTTGGTGCTAAAGAACTGTCTGTTTTGTTTCCTGAGACATCAGGGCTATGTTGTTTGCCTTTGGAGGTCCCAACGCCATTACATTCAGGGTTTCTTAACATGCGAGTTGGTGTCACGTGGGGCCAGACAATTCTTTGCTAAAAGTAAACAACCAGGTTGTGCATTGCAAGATTCATCCCTGGTCTGTACTGTTGGATGCCAACAATGGCCACCACCACCTTCATCTGCCAGCAGTGAGAACCAGAATGTCCCCAGATGTGGCCAATGTCCCTTGGGTAGAGTGTAGTATGGAGCTTGGCCCTGATCAAAAGCCACTGTGAGAGAAATGTTTGCTGAAATGTTTGTGAGCAAAGTGATGATACATCTGGGATTCTGGCTTTTAAATGCTGCGGAACACACAATGGGGTAATAAGAGGCAGCTGGGATGGGCTAATATTGGCACTTGTTGAAGCTGAGTATTACGTAGTTCACTGACATTATTCAATTCTCTATGCTTTAATATATGTTTCAACACTTCTGGAAAAAAGGTTTTATGGGAGCATTTGCACATGCATAAAGGAACCATGCAGAAGCATATTTTTAACAGATGCTTAGGATATTATGTGGGAAAATGAACAGGCCATACAATGTGTACACCATGACCCCATTTTGATGGGAAAAAAGTCTTCAGAGAGACACTCAGAGAAGATACGAATCCAAATATTTGCATTAAGTGTCTCTGTGCGGTAGAACGATAGGTAATGGGCTCCTTCTCCCAGGCCGTGATTCTCGGATCATTGTCTATGAATATGAAACTCCTGTTGTAAACAAACAAATAAAATAAAAACTAACAAAGAAAGGGGGATTGCCACAGAGAGGCATGCTGCTGGCAAGGAAGGAAACACAAAGACTATTCAAAGCAAATGCGAGACCTCAAAAGGCACAATAATCACAGGCCGCGGAGAACAAGGGCAAAGATGGCAGACAGCCCCTAAGGAAACGGTGCGACAGTGTGCACACGAGTCTAGGTATGAGTGCCTGCGTGTGGTGGGGGGTGGGGGGGGTTCCTGATTCTGACCTTGAGGCATTTGAATTTCATTTACTCTCTCCTTTGTTTCAAAAGGCAAAGTCACACAGAATAAATTGCAGAAAGCCTTCTAAGTAAAGAAGGCAATATCTCTGCTAGGGAAATGCTTCAACTAGTTAAAGTTTTAAAGAATAATCGCTGGGGTGCTTACACCTAGAGCCAAGTGGGAAACTCTGCTGACAAGCTGGGTCCTGCCCCGAATATTCTAGGCAGCTGAGTGCTGCCTCCTCCTTGGAACCAAAGAGAAACTAGTTGCTGTTTAGTTGTCAGTCTGGCTCACCTAAAGAGCTATGGCCTAGCTTTGGCACAAGGAATTAAGAGGGAGCCAGAATTCTTGATTTTATGGCTTCCCTTAAAATACTTGGTTTAAATTTTAGCTTCCTTTCCATCTTCATGCCCCCCCCAAGATCTGTTAGAACCTCATTTCCACAGAGACCCACAAACACAAAGCAGTTGCCTTCCATCCAGGGTCCTAGCACCTGGAGGAAAGCCTGATGCACAATAGTTGCTCAATAAACAGTTGCACCGTTTGCTTCCCCTTTCTTAATCCTGGCCTGCCCAGGACACGTTATTCCTAAAGCTATCAGACACCCTGCAGTATCCAACAGCCTTGGATACCATTCCCATATAGCACCTTTTGTCCAGTGAGTTAATACATACCTCCCGACCCTAGACATGCTATGCATATATACCACACACACACACACACACACACACACACACACACACACACACCCTGCGCGCGTGCGCACGAGAGAGAGAGAGAGAGAGAGAGAGAGAGAGAGAGAGAGAGAGAGAGCGAGAGCGCAGGACTGGACCTCAAGAAGCTGCCTGTGTGAGGCAGCATGTTGAGCATTGTCAGCATCCATAGCTGCTGCTCCTGACTTCCCCTAGCTGCAGACTTTCCACTCCTCATCCAAAAGCTCTAGGTTTATTTAGGGATGTTTCTTCTAGGTCCTCAGAAGCCCACCGTGTACTCTGAGGCAGTTTCAAACGGTTCTGCCCAGATCTCTCTCAGGGCTAGCATGATAGCTGGCATCAGATTCTGGAACCAAGGTCGGCTCTCAGCTGATGCTTCCTACTTCTGTTGCCCTATCTACCACCTCACTTAAAATCCCCAAAACATTGCTCCAAACCCTCTCCTGACCACTCCTTAGCGATCCAGTTGTGCCTCCTGGGGATGTGCCAAGTCAGATTGCAATGTCATAACTGAGCTCTCCTGGCCCCTAAGAACCCAGTTTCCTTTCTCAGACACAGAGGTCTACCCTTCTATCTACTTTGCAAATAAAGTTTTATTGAAAAACAGCCCCACCCATTCGTTCCCGTACCACATGTGGCTGGTTTCAGCTACAGGAGCTCAGAGGAGAAATTGCGACAGACACAAACTGCAGGTCTAAAATATTCACTATCGTCTGTTTACAGAGGAGTTAGTTAGCTGGCTCCTGCCAGAAAGTACAAACGAGCATGTCGGAGGGAAGATCTGACAGACCATGGGCTATCAGCTAAGCCTGGCTCATTAAGTGGCTAGTTCCCTAGAGGACAGAAGGACCACTGCACAGGTCCAGCCATTCTCTAGTCCAAAGTCCCATTATGGTGCTTTGCAGTTCCACACTGGCAAGCACCTGGAGTTGTCTTGGCCAACACACACACACACATGCATACACACACACACGCGTACCATCCATGCACACATATGCACACTGGTACAGCCTCCAGAAGTAGACCTGGAAGGTTAAACTGAGGCTGCTGCAAGAGACCCCTGAAGCCCACACACAGTTGAAAGGGGATATAAGAGGCCTTGCGAGCCAAAGGGCCTTTTCCAGGTCCCTCACTCCCTAGGTGACATGGAGTCCTTTAATTTATCAGAGTTCATGACCTGTTTGTCAATAAACTCAAGGCACCAATGGTTCTGGGGGTTTCTTGGACTCCATCATGGAGCTAGAGAGAACAGGCTTGTCTCGTGGTGAGTGAGGTTAGACCCTATGGAATGTGATATGGTTCTCTGTACAATGTACAAGTCGAAGGTCCAGAGGAGACTCTGACACCAGGCATCCCCAACATGCATCTTTATCCCGAGGACACTTGAGGTCTTCATCTGCCATAGACAAGCCATTGTTGTCATCTGCAGTGACTGCCCTTTAGCCTGAAAGAGTCCTCTACCACCTGTCTCATGTTACAGAGCCTCCTCACCTGCTTCTTGGGGCACCAGCACCTGCTCCACCCGGACAGGTAACGAACGCTTTCTCCCTCTGAGCTTGCCCAGCCCAGCTGGATGCATTGTCAGTAGCCAGCCACAGCTCCACACTGCCTCATAGCCACAGCTGGGCACTGGCTGTGTTGTCATAGTCTACAGCTTCATTAATGAGAGACTTGCAGATGATCACAGAACCATGACTGAACAAACCAGCAAGAACAGAGGTAGGCAGCAGGCATCTGAGCATCATATGCTTATTCCCTTACTTAGCCCTTTCCTGCATGGCCTGGGGAAGACTACCCATTCACCCTCTCTGCACACAAACTTGATGGTTCGTAAAACACAGGCTTTGGGTCTGATACCCAGCCAAGACCCTTCTTTTCCACCTTGGGAATGACTTCTGCCATGGAGTGGTAACAAAGTCACCCTGGTGTATCTCACTAAGATGACAATTTACACGAAAATAAATCATGTAATCTAATAAGCACATGCACTAGTACAAACCAGAAGCCTTGCTTTGCCAAGCAGACCATGAAAGGACTCAACTGGGTGCTGTGATAGCTGGATTTGTTGGTAGTCCTGGTTCCCATGGTATCTCTCTCTCAACCCCTTTCTCTCATCTCATTCTCTCTGCTCAATGGTTTTCAATCCTTATTTGGCCTGGTTTGGCTTATGGGGGACCACGATGCTTTCCCAGCTAACTTGCATATGCTGCCTTCTCTGAACCCTTCAGTTTCTAGGTTTATCTGATTTTCCCTGAGTACTAAAATCTTTGAGGATCCCTGTGGCTAGGAAAGTACCTGCTGAGCCTCTAAGTCCCCTGCTCAATACCCTCAAGCCTATATTTGGAGGGAATGCCCTAAAAATGAAGAGCTTACCCACTTGGGAACAGCCCATGTCATGTTCACACCAGTCTAAGGACTGGACAATGGCAAGAGGGCCCCAGGGCTGGGGTATGCACCCAAGTCAGACACGGAACTGTTCCTGAGGGAGCAAAGGGCTCATTCATCCTCTTGCGAGCACGAACATCCAATGTGGCCTCAGATAAACAATGGTCATGTGAGACCAAGAAGCCGCTGAAGAGTCCCTAGAAGGTCTATGTAGGAATTTGGGGCTCTTTTTCTGGAAGTTTAAAACTGGAACACTGGTAACAGGACAACAGCTGCTGTGGGAGGATGCGGCTGAGCTTGAAAGACCTTAGTATGACCAAGCATGCTGACACCTTCTAGGACATATTTATAAAGATACTCAGGAAACGGAGATAGAAAAATACAGGAAGAGACAATGAGCATCCTCCTTGCCCTGACAGCAGTTCCCCTCCTCACCCTTTCAGTGACTATGGCCACTGACTGCTTTTCTCTTGTCAGTCAGTGTCTTACACATGGAAGTGTATAAATGTATCTGTCCCTTTGCTAGGCAATTGATAATTCACTGGGCAAGGTTCTGTACCCAATTAATAGATGTTAGATATTGTCCCATAGATAAAGACCTTTCACAGTACTGTACAGTGTGTGCCTTTATGCTGTATCCATTCTTTGCAAGGATGGTGAAGATTCAAGCATCTCACTATAGACATGCCCTGTAAGTGCACCCCCAACACTCACATGCATGTCACACCACACACACATACATCACCACATAGCAGATACATACACACATATACACCATCACATACCATAGACATATAGATACACATACACACACACACACACACACAGTATCAGACAGAGTTTCTATAACTGTTTTTAAATGCACAAGACGTAAGCCAATCATGCTGAGCACCACGGATCACACCTCTAATCTGAGCACTTGGGAGGCCGAGACAGGGTGATCACAGCCTTAAGGCTAGCCTAGCCAAGTCTAGCAACAAAGTGGGACAGTTTCAAAGAAAAAAAAAAGGAAAAGAAACTTTTTTTAAAAATCTAAAGTGTGTGTGGATGGATGGAAGTGTGAAGTGGCTTTCAGACTATCAACACAGTGGGGCGGGGCTCCTCGCTTGCATGTTCCAGCTGGCCTGGTGCTCGGCCCACTTCACTCTGTCTGCTTGTCCAAAGTCTGCCGTCGCTATGTCAGCCATAAGTGTGCTTACTAACAGTGCCTTCAGGGTTTCCTGGTCACAAGAGTTTCTTAATCCAGTTTACTTTTTTGAGCCTTGATACCCTCCTGGAGCCACTGTGTGTGAAATTATCTTTTACAATGCTGAATCTGAGCAGTTTATAGTTTTCAGTCAATTACTCCCAACCAGCAGAGCTGTGCTAAGGATAACGCTACACTTAAATTCCTCACTTCTTGGATCATGAATTCTTGGGTACGACTAATCCAGTGTCTGGTATGTACACATATTCAGATTTACACTTAGACCAGAGAATACAGGGAACTTAGAAATCCACAATCAAGAAGCCATGTGCGTTCAGGAAAACTGAAGGAAAAATGCCAAGATCATAAACTGGATGACAGTTCCCTGTCCCCAATGAAGAGTTAGCTCAGAGCTATATGTGGTAGTCTGTGTCTTTAATCCAAGCACTTGGGAGGCAAAATTGGGGAGATCAAGAGTTCCCGGCTAAGCTGGGCGGTGGTGGCGCACGCCTTTAATCCTAGCACTTGGGAGGCAGAGGCAGGTGGATTTCTGAGTTCAAGGCCAGCCTGGGTCTACAGAGTGAGTTCCAGGACAGCCAGAGCTACACAGAGAAACCCTGTCTTGAAAACAAACAAACAAAACAAAACAAAACAACAAAAAAAAGAGTTCCATGCTAGCCTGGGCTAAAGAGTGAATTTTAGATCAACCTCGGTAAAGTTTCTTTTAAAAAGTTTTTTAAAAGAAATTCTATAGCAAATACATTTTTAATCTACTTTTTTCATCTCTTTGAGATTCATACACACACACACATGCACACACACATATTCACTAGATTTGGGGTCTATTAATCTTTGCTATGTAACAAAACTGCCTCACAACATTCATATAACCACCAAGTATTTGTTTTTGACTCTGTAGGTCATCCCTTGAGCTAGGCTCAGCTGAACGAACCATTTTTCTGTTGATCTATGCCAGGCTCAACTTTGCATCAGTAATGGATTGCTCTGGTCTAGATGTCACTTACCAGGTATGGAAATGTGGACACCTAGGTGTGCCTTACATGTGTGGTTTGCAACACATGGTTTGCAACAGGCTAATCTATGTTTCCACACAGAAGCAGCAGCAGAGACTCCAAGAACCCAAGAAACAAGAGATTAAGGCCAGTGCCCGAGTACTTTGTATTCCACTTGGCACTGTCTCTTTGGCCAAAACAAGTCACAGAAATCTAAGCCCTGATTCAAAAGTAGACAAAAAGACTGACTCTTGATGGAAGGATCTGAAAAGCTGTACTGTAGGGCACAGATGAGGGACAAGGAGGAATGAACGGCCATTTTCATAATTTACCATACTGACAATTTATAAACTCATCAAGCTGCACAAATATTTCAAGAAACACAGAACAGCTTGCAAGCACCCAGGACAATGTCTTGAAACAGGACTCACATAAAGCAAACAATGGGGAGAGAGGATTCCAGTGTCATAACCTATTGGGTAGTGTGCAAGTGCCCTTGCTCTAGGGGTAGAAGGCATCTCAAGGGCTTTCCTCAAGGTGACGGTGCCACAAAATGTCATCTGCTTAGAACACATAAGACTTGGTCCCGAGATTTCCAAAAAAGCAGGTCATGTACTCTGCATGGCCCCTCCCTCTCACATGCCTGTGGGATTGTCAGGAGCAACGCAAAACCCACTAAGAAGATTTGAAGGAAATGACTGCGTGCCTGTGCCCCAGGCGCATTCAAGTGCCTGTCGTCGTTGCATGAGAAGACCTTGAAGTAGTGAACCAGGCCTGAAGTTCTAAAAGGACTCCAATGCTCAAATAAAAATGACAGATGTGCTCACAGAGGCTGCAAGGAAGGCAAAGGCTATGAGCCAGCAAATAGGGAAAGCACGGATGGGGACACAGACCACTGGATCACCCTCTGGTCAGCAACTGTGTGTCCTCCAAGCTGTCTTTGCAATTGGCTCAGGCCTGGTCCCACAATGGATGTTTCTCAACTCAAAGAAAACTGACTTCCCACAGGTGTCTCCGCTAAGAAGACTGCCCTGCCTGGTAAAAGCCAAGCATATGTAGATGTGACCCCATCTAGGTGAAAAGAGTCACACTGCCTGCCATCTATAAAACACAACAACCCTATCCCGCTGCAACACATTTTATATTCAAGGTAACTACAACTCATAGCTACAGTTTGTTGAACAGCAACCATAAGGCAGAAGCTGTGCCAGTCAACCCACCTATGTTAAATAACTGGCATCTGTGCCACATGTATGTCCTTGGTAACTTGGGCTGAGGATCTGTTATGGTCTCAACTCCATATGATTGGCTGGAGAAGCATGGGGGGGTGGGGGTGTAGGGGTTTGCAGGTGCAATACCTGGCCATGGAGCTTTAAGTCTGGCCACAGCTGCTATTGTGACCTCCCCGAGAGCACCCACCAGGAATAATACTTGTCCAAGAACTCAAAACAGACCTGGTTTTCCATCGGGAGCATCTTCTAGGAGCCCCTGCCTTCCTCTTTGCCCCATCAAGTTCTGATGAGCATGGCAGATTCAGGAGCCTCCCTCCTTCCCACTTTGACTGGCTTTCAACAATCTCAGTTGCTCTTCTGAAGATCAGCACAACAGCAGGGGTACCCAGTTCTGTTCTCTCTCTCTCTCTCCCTCTGTCTCTGTCTCTGTCTTTCTCTCCCTCCCTCCCTCCCTCCTCCCTCTCTCTCTCTTTCCCATTTTCATGGATCTTCAGCAAATCAACCTAATATAAATTCAACAGCTCACTGCCTCTAAAGCCCAGCTCTGGCTCTTTATCTGCCTAAAGGGCTCACAGGGCTGCTAACTCGGCACTTGACTAAAATCTAACACTTGCACATTCATGCGTTCACTTCTTCATTCAACAAAAACTTAGCAAGCCCTGCCAAATGCCAGGTTCAACATGTGAGCACTGAGCAGATGGGACGGAGTTTTACACAGGTGGGAACAGCAACGCTTTCAAAGCAAGGTTGCAGGGGTCATTCCGGAGATTAGAGGCGGGCGATCAGAGACATGCTAGCTCAGATGCCGATGGCAACAACTGGCTTGTTCTAGATGTCAGAGGAAGAGTGTCAGATGGCGACACAGATCTGGAGAGCCCTGCCTTGGAAATGTGCAAGATGTGGATGAGGTAAAATTAAAGAAGTAGCTAAGTCCTTGATGGTGCAGGAAGGAGGACTTTGCTCAGGCCTGGAGATTTGGGTGAGCCTCCAGGCCAGGACTAGATGCTTGCTATTTACAAAGGTTTCCAATGGAGCCTTCTATCTTCCCTCCTTCCCATAGAGCCTTCTATCTCCCTTCCGCAAAACACAAAGGGCACCACTTAAGTTCCCTGTGTCCTAATACCAGATGAAGGGGTTCTCTGAGAAAGTAAGAGACTACATAGTAGATGGCATCAAGGGATGAGTGACAAGAAAGTGGGGACTGTCAGAAGAAGGTCACAGAGGAAGGCAAGTGGGAACTACACTGGCATAGGGAAGTGGAGAGAGGAAAGAAGGCTGAGACAATTAGACAATTAGAGAAATCTGTCTGCAAGGAACAGTGGTGGTACAGGGCTTGGGGTTAGGGGGCGGGCCTGGCTTTGAGGTTGAGAAGTTGGGAGGCTTATATAAACACTGATAGGAAAGTGCCTTGGGGACCAGAGCCCTATGTTCCATGATTGGCTGAGAGAATTTACAGGGCTCAGCACAGGCTAGGATGTCCCCAAGCGATGGTGCAAAAGGAAAAAGACACAGAGACAAATCTGAAAAGCAATGAGACACGTAGAATCAAGGATGGAGAGTAATGGGTATACATACCCAGAATCAAGCATGGAGACAGAGGTAGCAAGCTACAGGGTAGATGGGAACAGTAGATAGACAACAGGGAAAATGCTTGAGCTAGCCTCAAGCACGTATGAAGCAAGGTTCTCCCCAGGTTCTGTGGCCAGGGTTCTCAGGCCTGGAGGCAGGGGGGCTCCTCCAACACTATCCAGCCATCGGACATGAGGGGAAACAAAAGAGGGTCTTTTGTCCACATATCAAGAAGGGTAGAGACACAGATAGAAAAGGACCTACAGTCCCAAGAATAGGAGTAGGGCAGCCAAGATGGCTATGGGATCCTTATTACTTAGTTTCAGCATCACCGTACCCAAAAGACCTGACAAAAAGCAACATAAGGCACAGGTGGACTCAGGCTCGGAGTTCACAGTTAGACCTGGTGAACTGGATTTGCTGATTTGGACCTGCTGTGAGGTCAGAACGTTATGACAATGGGGACATATAGAGCAGAGCCATTCAATCCATAGCAGCCAAAAAGGAAAGACAGGATGTGAGCAGGGACAAAATAACACACACTCCCAGTCCAAGACCTCACCCAATGGCTTACTTTCTGCAGCCCAGCCTACCCCCCATATTTTCAGCACATCTCAAAGTAGTGCCAACAACTAGTGATCAACACACGAGCATCTGGGGGACATTTCAAAATCCAAGCTGACTTGAGGCATCATCGGTCAGTAAGTCAGCAGACAGACAACCAACTAACCAGAGAGCCCCGGACATAGGAACCGCCATCAAATATGCTCTGAGTGACTAGGCCGATGGAATAGGTGGGATGTATCTATCTAAAAGGTCCCTAGCTCCAATCCCACCTAATCTATTAACATCTCCTACTCCTGGAAACATTCCCATGGGTCTCTGCTTAAATCCATGTCATGACACACTTCTTCCCCACGATGGTATTTTCAGGAATTCATACCCATGTAAAATTCCACCACCCAAGGCCAAGGAAGGAGATACCCACTCTGAGTCTGCTATGGCAAGTGCACAAATAATCCAGAATGGGGCATCCCTTTTGTAAGTAGTCCAGTGTTGCAACAACCCCTAGGCTCTTCCCACTATACAGGTATCTACCTGCTGCCAGGATTCAATACCCCTCTGTTTACAAATAGCTCCAGCTCAAAAATCCCCACCTCTTCTCCATGCTTTCTATTCTAATCATCTCTTAGACACCCCTACAGTCACTTAAATTTGAATGCCTATAAGCTCGACTCTGCATCCTAACTCCATACAGTTAAATGCTGTATACCATAGGATGAATCTGACCCATTCACAGCCAGGCATCTAGAGCATCCACATATCCCACTGTCTCTGGTGCATCCTCAGTGTATTCTGAGGTCCAGCTACTCAGCCCTTCCTCTTCCAAATGCTGTAACCTTCACCACACCTCTCATGGATGCAACCTAAACAGGCCTCACCCACCATCTTCCCCTCCCCAACTACTTCAGAGGCACAGAAGTGAAAGTGATGCTGTCAGAAAGCAGAGATGCCCACAGCACATCACAGACTAAAACTCACCAGTGGCTCCTGCTGGCCTAGAGAAGCAGCTACAGGTTTGTCCTAGGGTCCCCATGTCTCTGCAGTTTGACCTTCACCTCTTAGCCTCAGCATTTACATGGCACATCACACTACAGCTTGATGGTCTAGCCATAACTAAATGATTTGTTCCTTCAGCATGCCAAGCTGACTGTCTCCTCGGCCCTGTTCCTTGCTTCTACATGAAATATTATGCTCCCCCACTTGTGGCTTCCCTTGCTGTTTTGTAATTATCAATCCACTTATCTGCCTCCTTGCAAAGTCTCTGATCATCAAGGAAGGCACTTATGATGCTCATCAGTCTCTCCCAAGATCTGACCCGTAAGAAGCCTTCAACAACACTTGTTGGGGGTAGGGAAAGCCAGATTATTCTAGTGATGGGTTCCCTAAATGTCTGTGAATGCACCCCAAAATGAAATGGGTCACCTAAGCCGCTACACTTCACTATGGATACATATATCATTTCCTCTTTACTGGGTACCTTAAAGTTGTTTCCATTCCATACTGTTGAGCCAAGTCACCTCCATCTCATACCAAGCAACTTCCCAATTTAAACACTTGCATCCAGAGTTTGTCAAGAAGGAAACCCCACTTTCAGGGTCCAAATGGAAATTACACAATCTCAGTGTCCCACTGCCTCTGGTTCTACCCTAGCTCACAGATAATTCCTAGCATGCTGCAGAGTGCAGCACACAGGGCAGAGGAGCCTCCTCTGACACTCCAGAGCCAGCAAGAATCACTGCCTCCACAATTGTCCACTTTACAATGTGGCTAATTATAACTGAATAAATTACTTCTGTCATTCCGCAGAAATACTTAAAATAAATATCTCTCTTTCCTTGAATTAAAATCATCGTCCTTTGTTTCCTGTTTTCTGTGCCATGAAGTAACGGAGCCTGTTGATTAAGGATCATTTATAGGACTTCATTTTCAATCTATTTGATGATATCACTTTAAAATACCCCAAATATTCAGCTGCAAGAAGGGATAGAAACTACTGGAAATTAGCTCTTTGAGACGCTTTGATGAGAAAAGAATCTGAGGATGTAACTTCCAGTGAATGAACATATATTAGAAAAGTCTATTTTAATAACTACTTGGTTCTTCTCCTTGGAATTTCTTCTCTACTCAACTTCCTATATTTTTCTTGAGATTACAACATAATCCCCTCTGACACACTAAATATTACCTCTCTGTATTGAATGGATAGTACTGAGACAATAACTCACTTTGAGCTAACACAATATGCCAAGCAGACCCAGCTAAGCCAAATATTTGATGAAAGACATACAAACTGAAATTTAGCAAGGCAGGAACATCCTGGGAGTTACATCCAGAATATCAACCATTGCCAAATGTTATACAGTGAAAAACTGGATGTCCAGAAATGACATGTGTAAACACTGATGGTGGTCCCCCGTCAGAACAGTCAGACACTTCCAAGAGACAACCTGGGAATAGGTTGTGATGACCAAACTTCCCTCCTGGCAAACATGAGTGGATGTTATGGAAAAATAAATATTTCTCAACACTGGTTAAAACACTTTTTAAAAAATTATAAATACCAATAGATCATGGCTTACCAGAAGAGGTACAAAATAATTGTGGTTTCAGTGAAAAAGCTCAGGTTGGGAAGATGACTATGTGGTTCAAGGGCTTGCCACAAGCATGACAGCCAGAGTTCAGATTCCCAGAACCCACATAAATGTCAGGAGATGATGGTTTTAAAAGATGGCTTTTAAAACAGAGGTGAGCTCGGGCCCTTTCCCTATGTTCATCATCATTGCTACCATCATCATCTTTCTATATATCCTCCTGTGAGAAATCCCTCAAACGCTCTCCTCAATCTCCCCACCCCAGGCCAGACACAGAGGCCAGTGGCGTCTTCATCAGAGATGTAAACTTGTGCCCAGAGCCTGACACTCACAAATGTCTGCAGAACACAAGAAGAAACTAGGTGGCATTTATATGGTGACCACCGCTCTCTGCAGCCATATGTGTGCTAACATTTTTAGTCAAGATGGGAGAATGTAATAAAAAGAGGAAGCTGACTCGGCATCAGAACAAGGGAACAAGGTAGCTCTGTTGCACATTTATCTGTGTGCTCCCAGGCCTCTCTTTCCATCGTGGGCCTACAAAAGCCCAATGATGCCAGCTGTTCACCAAGGATGCCTCCAAGGACAAATCCATCGCCTTCCTTAGTTTCTAGAGTGACTTCCAAGAGGCCTAAAAGAGATGCTCCTTCCACCTGCTGTAAGGCACAGTCATAACATGGAACAAATGCTCTCATCTTCAGCCACAAACCCATACACATTTTGACCAGCTAGATACTTCCTGGCACAGTAGACACCAGGAGCAACTTCATATCAATTAGGAGAGGTTACATCTACAACACATTTCATTGAGGGCCTGGTGCA
Organism: Mastomys coucha; assembly: GCF_008632895.1. Lineage (NCBI taxonomy): Eukaryota > Metazoa > Chordata > Mammalia > Rodentia > Muridae > Mastomys > Mastomys coucha. Next base: position 148,582,954 of record NW_022196897.1, read on the forward strand.
ATAGCTCAATGGATAAAGCATTTGCCAAACCACAGTGAGAATCTGAATTCAGGTCTCCAGATTCCATGGACATGTCAAGTGTGTGTGTGTGTGTGTGTGTGTGTGTGTGTGTGTGTGTGTGTGTGTGTGTGTGTGTGTTGTGTGTAGCAGCTGGCCTGTATTTCCAGCTCTCAGAAGGCAGAGACAGAAGAGGTTAGCCAAAGCAGCAAATTCAGGGTTCAATTGACAACTCTGCCTCAATGAATATGTGAAGAGTGTTCAAGGAATGCTTCCAATGTCATCCTCAGGCCTCTGCCATACATATGTATAGCAACACACACATATGAACACACACATGAACATATACATACTTGCACACCACACAAACAAGACATACAAAAGAAAAGAGTGTCTTGCAGCAAAGGGCTGACTTTGGTGATTCTAGAGGGTGTGCTCAATTCCCAAACGCCATCTAAACTTACAGGTCGCTAATATGTTCCACACCACAGGGGAGGAGGGGAGGATCTGCCTCCATGTTTAACTGTACACACACACACACACACACACACACATGCACGCACGCACACACACCTGCTCCACTGAACACACATATCCTAGAAGATACCTCGTTGACCCATACCTCACTGCCCTGGCACATCTATTATCCTGCATGGAATGTATTCTCACCAACCCAGCACCCATTCCACCCTGATCATTCCTACCTACATCTTCTAAATTCACCCTCACCCTCCAAGGTCATTTAGACTCCTCTGTTTCTGGTCATATGCTCCTCAGGCCCTTTGTTCATGAATTTCTTGACCACCATATTTTATCATCTCTGTAACTCCAGGGCTCAGCATGACAACAGATGCAAATACCAGGTGCTCCACACATGGCTGATAAAGGAAGGAATCAATGATAAACGTCTCCTGAACTCTCTGACTCATGTTCCCTATAACTGAAAATCCAGAGTCCACATTAAAGGTGGATTTACACAACCTCTTGACAGTGAGAACCAGTGGCAGTACCAGGTTCAAGATGCTTTGTGGCAAAAGCTGGGTGGAGCCAAGGAGAGTTGCCTTCATGCTGGTCTCACCATACCTCCATCAGTCAAAGCACCCTTGGAACACAGTAGCTCTCAGATGGATCTCTAGGCAGTACTAGAGTGGGTAGCAAGGGTCCATGGTGGCCGGTCCCTGCCTTCTGCTGTAGCTTCTGTGGGGCCAGCACTGGCTTCCCCAAAACCTCTGCTGCCCTATCTGCTGTCATGACCCTTACTGCCCTGCTCTACCTAATCCCTTAGTTCTTTAAGAGAACTGATAATGGATACTAATACACATGTATAGGCTGAGGCAGAAGGATCGTGAGTTCAAGGCTATCACAGAATACATAGTGAGACCGTGTCTCAATAAAAAAAAAATAGCAAACAAACAAAAGAAGAGGAAGAAGAAGAGGAAGAGGAGGAGAAGGAGGAGGGGAGGAGGAAGAGCATAACCAGGAAGATGGCTCAGTAGGGAAGGGCACTTGCCACCGAACCTGACTATTTGAGTTCTATCCCTGGAGCCCAAATGGTGAAAGGAGAGAAAAAAACTTCCTCAAGCTGTCCTCAGATTTCCACAAATATACTACGGCATCTGTATGTCCCAACACACACACACACACACACACACACACACACACACATCCCTATAATCAATCAATCAATGTAACAATTCTTTAAAGGAGGAGAGGAAGGAAGGAAGGATGTATGAACTTGAATTACTACCCAGTGGGTCATGAGCATTATTCTCCAAACCATGTTGGTTATTTTTGCAGAAGCCATAAAGAGCATATCAGCTTGTTTTTTATAAAAGTTACCCACAACAGGGCCACTCTGCAGGCGCAATTACAGCACTGGTAGACTACCCTCGGAGCAAAAGGTATTGTCTGCTGCATTTTGTTTTCAACAGGCAAAAGAATAAGTGAAGAAGGAAGATAGGTTTTGCTCTCACATTCCAAGATTGCAAGGCATCCGCACAGTCTGCTTAAGTCATCCTTAAAGTGCCCAAGGTGGTCAGGGATTATTTTTAAGGTCTGTGCAATATTCTTACTTCTGTGAAACAAATTAATGCTGCAAAATAACCAGGAGAGGAGAGGAAAAATCTTGATTCATGTTCTCTTGGAATGCAGTTTACTGTAATTGTTTTCTCATGTAATTACATATATTACCAGTGTAATTACAAATAATACACGTGTTTGATTTGTACAATTATAGAATAGTATATAATTTTTAAATGTGCAGCATTTCTTTCTCCACAAGATCCCTTTGTGAAGGAAATGATTTATCATCTCTAAAAATATGCCCCTGTGTATTATGGTTTAATAAAGGAAAAATTAGTAAATATTTGCATTACTTTTGTATTTCACCAAAATAAACTCTGTCGTGAAAATGTGGGTTTACGAAGTCTCATTATCTGCTACAGAAAACTGCTTGCATTGGGCTAAATCAAGCCACTGGAGAAAAGCCAACCCAACAGTATGATTACCAAGAATGGTAATTATGGGGGACCTACTATGATCAAGAAGGCATGTGTGAAAGCCTAGGGTAGGGAGAAATAACCCCTCCATGGATTCATGAAGAGCCACTTTGTGTGGAGTGGAAAACTCAAGATGACAAAATCTGGCCCTGTCAGCTGTGTGTCCCTGGGCTACTACAGAACTTCACAGAGCTCCCATAAAGCGGAGGTAATATCCTGTCTTGGAGATCACTGGGTCTACAGTTTTAAATGAGCTAGGCCATATGAAAGGCATTGTCAGAGTCTCAGAAGCACTCGTAGCCACAGTAGGAGCCTACCACTGTCACTAGTGAATCATGACCCAACATTACCATTGTGGGGGATGTGTGTGTGTGTGTGTGTGTGTGTGTGTGTGTGTTCATGTGTGTGTGTGTGTGTGTGTGTTCATGTGTGAGATCGCAGTTGACCTGACCTCCCACATGACACCTCTAAGGCTCTTCTCTCTTAGATTCTCATGATAACAACTGGACTCATTGAAGTACCAAGAGAATGGTGAAGGGTCTGGAGAAGGGTCATGTGACCATCTCTGAGCTGTGGAAAGGAATGCAGACTCCTAAAATCTATAGATGATCCCTGACTAACAAGTAGCCTACACTTAGGTTTCATTGCGTCTGTGCAAAAGAATAATTTTAAGACTTAACTAATATTTCAAATAATGACATTTCCAACCAGAATGCTGAACTCATACTTTCTTTTTGAACACAGAAAATTCTGGAAAGACCTATTCCAAAATGGTTCATGGCCACAACTGCCTGGAGCCAAGGAGCACCATCTTCCAGTTAGGTATAACCAGCAGACTGCCCTCCCCAGTGTCCACTAAGGCACCCTGGAACACCAAAGCTCTGAGATGGCTCTCCATACTACACCGACATAGCCAGTAACATCTGTGTTCTACAGCCCCAGCTGGCCCTCCTTGCTCTGCCTTCCCCAAAAAGCACAGTTGTGCCTGACCTCACTGTGTCCTCCAGCTGCTGGACCTTTCTCAGCCCTGGGAAGAGAAGGCACTGGGGGGAAATCACCACAGCAGGGGCTAAATCAAATGTTCTTCATCTCTAGAGGGGACGGCAGCCATGACCTGCCACATGTCCAACCTCCCATCTAAGAAAGAATAGACTAGGACTGGTCTGAGTGTCCTGAAGACTCTCTATTTAAATATTCAAGGTCACGTATCAGACCTCAGTACCTCGATGGAGTGAAGACAACTTTGCCATTGTGGCCTGAGAACAGAAATGTCCCAATACAGCAAGATCATAGAGTATTTCAAAAGGGGGGGGAAAGGCAAATGAAGGGATGGGAGAATAGGAAAGGAAAGGAGGGAATGGGGAGGGTAAGAGAGGGGAGGGGAGATGAGAACAAAGGAGGGAAGGGGAGGGTAAAAGAAGGGAGGGGAGATGAGAACAAAGGAGGGGAGGGGAGGGGAGGCTCCTAATGAGAAAACTGAGTGTCAGAAAGTATTAGGAAACACATCTAAGAGGTGAGAAATGACTCGGGGAACTCCAGATCCAGGAGTGCATAACAAAGGCACATAGTCTTTGAGATACTTTAACCAAGAGATACTTCAAAACACTAAACACCAAGAATCCAAAGACTAGGGGATGCAGGGGTTATAGGCACAACTCATCAGAAGAACAAGGAGAAAGGACACCCTCGGCCAGCCTGCCTGATGGAGCCATCCACTTTGCCAAGCAAGAAACCCTACAGAGGATTTGAATTTCTGGATTAAAGCTTCACACACTTCATTCTGGAGTCATGGAAGCAGCTATGTCATCAAATGGCAAATGTGCTCAGGAAAAGCCTGTCTCCTGTTCAGGTTTAACAGCCGATTCAAAGACTAAGCAAACACAAGTTTGATGATACTATACAAGTTACCCAAGAGAAAAGATAAACAGGTGATGAACTGGAGTATGAAAGTGACTCATATGTTGTAAGGTCACTGATGAAATTTCCTTTTGTCCTTTTATTCCTCTTAAGTGAACTTGAGTTCACAGCTTAAAATAATATATAGCTACTTAAGAAAATTAAGACATATAGGTGAGTTCCATGCAAGTGAGGAAGACAAGTTAGGTGTCCTGTCCTGATTTAAAACCAAAGGTCTATCTCAGTATAGCCTGGCCTGTGCTTCTGTCTGTTCTGTCCTCAACAGACTATGTGAGGTTCCTACAATGCCTTCCATACCATTATACCTCTCAGTGTGGGAAAAAAAAAATCCAGCACATAGTAGGTGCACAACTAACCCCTGTTAAGCGAGTGAATCTACAGTGAGTGTTTCCCAAGTGTTCCTTCCAGTGGTCTGTCAATATAGAGGGTGACACGGGTGACTGATATCTCCTGGAAAAGCCCATATGATTAATTACCCTTGTAACCTAAGAAATCATATTTGAAATCAAATCTGCACAAGTGACAAGTGGGGGATATAAAAAAAACGGCACTCTCCCCTGCCTCTTGGTTACATACTATATATCACACGTCTCCCAAGCTCTGAGAATGTCCCATTTAACAGTCTACACTTGGTTCTCAATTCCCTGAAATAGAGATCGTATTGGTTAAACATTTCCCTGATTTTTTTTTCACTTCTCTGTTCCCAATTTTTATCCCTTACTTGAGTTTTTAATCTATTCCCCTTTCCCTTCTCATACTGTTACACACTGGCCAAGAAAATTTAGAAAAAGTATTAGAGCTGTTTAAAATCAGATACCTTCATTGTCCTAAGAATAAGGAACATTTACCTCACAGCAAACGTGAGCTGAGTAGAGAAAGGATGCAGAAGGCTCAGAGAAGCATTGCTCAGAATGTCCCTCTCTGTGAAGCTTCACACTGTCACATGGACACCGGAGACCCATTTGTAAAGCATAATTGCAACTGTGCTTACCAAGTAAGAGAGAGTGTGTGTGCATGAGAGGGTCTCTCTCTCCCCTCTGTGTGTGTGTGTGTGTGTGTGTGTAGAACATGCATAAGCTTATATGCTCATAGAAAAAAAAGATAAAAAAAAAATGTACACTTGACAGCAAGCAATAATTAGCTATTGAGCCAGAAAAAAAGGCTCATCTGTTAAGAATGCTTGCTCTGCAGGCATGGGCCAGAGTATAGATCCCAGAACTCATGTGAAAACCAGCCATGGTCTCACACATGCAGGGAACTCTAAGCTAAAGGAGGGGAGGGAGAAGCTGTGGCTTGTCAACTGCCAGCCTATTGGCCTCCAACAGCATGCACAGCCATATGTGCCCACACATACATGCACACCCACCTCACATACACACATATATAAACAGAATAAATAATAAATTAGACATGCATTGGAGAAAATGGAAAAGCAAATGGGTTTTTTTTTCTTGCTTTCTATAAGGCTGGGAAAGGCAGACTGACTGTGATTAAGCAAATGCAGCTGAGAAAAATTCAGGGTTAGTGTTGTGGATAGACTATGTTATTACATTTACCTATGTTCTTCAAATAAAAAAGTTCATATGCCAAAGTGTGTGTCTGTGTAAGGTTCAGCTCCATGGCTTTAAGGCTAACGTAAATTCTGAAGTAAAGTTACTAAAAGTAAACACAGGCATAAATGCACATTAAGAAGCCACAGTAGCACCGAAGGGCCTAAGCCTGACCTTGGCGATTCTACCTGCATAGGACTTACCTGCCAGAGATACGGATCACTCCCCAGAGCCTCTTCCCCAGACCATGGCTTCTGGATCCCATTATTTCACTCTTATTCTTTCCTGTCTCCTGCCCCTCCTTGGTTGACTCATGGGAAACACCTCCTGACTGGATGCCCCAGGAAGATGCCTCTAGCAGAGTGTGGTGGGAAATACAGCAAAACTGACTTAAGGCATTGAAACATTTCTTCCGTGCATACCCCAGAGGGCTGAAGATGCCATGAGCTCCCAAAGCCAATCATCCAGCTGTCTTTTGGTTCTGCTTGCATGGTTCAGCATCATTCTGAGCAGACCCCCCTCCTCACACATATAGACTGAATGGATGCAGTATCAGGATCCATACTGTGTGTAACTCTACCCAGAGGAAGAGGGATGACTTGGTTTCCTTCTCCGCTCTTCACTGGTCCAGACAGGGTCACGTACCACTCAATTCAACTGCTATACTCAGTGTGAGAGGGGACTGGTTCAAGTCTCCAGCCCTAAGTCGACCTCTGTGACCATGATGGAGTAAATGAAGCCCAGATACTGGAGAAGGGGGTTAGTCAGCTCCCCTCTGAGATCCCCTCTTAGGCCAAAAGAAAAACATGGGTGCAACTGGGAAGATGGAGGAGAGGATGGAGGCTTGTGGACACAGTGGCTCCTGCTGTATTCATATTCTACAGGAAGGATCTTACTAGTGTGGAATCCAAATTTCTTTTTCACAGTATGTGCCTGGTGATGAAGTAATACTAAATCTACCCCTTCATCAACTATCACAACACATGAACATGCACCTGCATACACACACACAGACATGTATGCATACACACACACACATACATGTACACGTATACACATGTACAGAGAGGAGACAGACAGAGAGAGACCTACTCTTCTCTTGTACGTGAGCATATCTATAGGTGTGTTTGTGTAGGTGGTATGTGTGTGTGCCCGTGTAAGTGAGCCTTGTGTGTGAACAGCAGGTATCTTTCTCAGTGGCTCTCCACCTTATTTCCCGAGACAGAGTCTGTCACTAAACCTGGAACCCATCAGTTTGGCTTGACTGCCTGACAGCAAGCTCTGGGGCTAGACCCAGTTCTGTCACCATCCTTCCATCCACTGTTGAGATTGCTGGTGGATATTACTCAGGATTTTACCTGAATTCTGGGGATCTAAACTCAGATCTCCACGGCAGTGTGTGCATGACAGACACTACATCCACCGAGTCATCTTTCCAGCCCCAGAGCTACCCTTCCTGATCTCCTCTCTTGCGTTCCTGATGATGGACTTGACCTTCCAACCCCACCTTTCACCAGTCACAACAGCAATTATTTTTAAAAGCGAGTTAAACAACATCACTCACCCACTTAGAACATTCCCATGGCTTCCTATGGCCTTCAAGACTCTTTGGTGACACTCAGTAGCAGGACCTTCCAGAGTGAACTGGCCAGGTCTCCAGACTAATTTTTTTTAAAATCCACTTTTGAACTTTCATCTTCTCTCTACCCTTGTTCACAGACAGGCCTTTGAACCTAGCAGGCTAAGCCACAGTTCTGCACCTTTGTGTAATTCCTTCTGTTTCGGTTTCCTTGTCTCTTATAATGATGAAATCTTGGTTCTACTTCAAGACCACCCTCAATAGAGATGATTGGCCCTTCATCTGTGTCATGTCTAGACCAAGGGGATCCTTAAAATAGTGGCAGATTACAATTCTCTACCCATCTCTCATTCTAGATATACTTTATTTCAGCCCACACTCATCACAGACAACACATTAATGAATGGGGAGGGGAATTAAAGAGGGATAGAAGCTTAAACAAGAAGAAAAAGAGAGAGATTCATCCTCCATCAAATAATGGAAAGCAGTTTCAGACAATATAGCCCTCATGAATGTCTTGCTAAGAGTCATGTGTCATGGTGCCTCCATTCGGGTATTTGGCTTCATTTGTTTAAGGGGTTGAATAAAAAGATTATAGTGATCAGTCACGGTGATTTCAATGGGATTGAATTGCTCAGGAGGCCAGGAACAAGCTCAGTACAGACAAGACAAAGGGATGAATAAATTAAATGAAGCACAGGAGGTTCACAGGCTCCAGAGTTCACTCAGGACCTCGGAGCCAGGTAACTTGTGGAGCCTCCAGAGACGGTTCCACCTCTGCGTGCTCAGAGCTACGGAGGAGGAAAGGAGCATCCATACCGTGCTCTCCTGCAGGAGGGGCAGTCCTCACTGCCAAAACTTTGCACTCCTTAGAAAAATCATCAAGCTGAACCCCTCTGTACAAGACCTCACCGTGTGATGGAGCCGAGTCACTCACGAGGCGCTGGCCTGCAGAAGTGACCGCTGTCGTCACCATTCCTCTGAGGAAGCGCTTTGAAACCTCTGCATCTGAGATCACTGCATGTACCCTGTTCCACACCCATGCAACAGGGAGTGTGACTGAGTTCCAGGGAGTGCCTCTCGGGCCTCTGTGCAGGGAAAGGGCGTGTCTGGCGACTTCTGCTTACCTTGGTCTTAGGAAAGGTAAAAGCCCAATTTTCTATAAGCACTGGGGCCTAGCAACATTCACCTTACAGATGAGGAAACTGAAAGCCAAGTGAGGAAGATGTCAGACTCACACCTGTGCCACGAGAGAGCTGGGTACCAGTCCTTCTGTCCCTGTACCACTGTCACTTGTTGAGAGATGTTTTGGGGGTGAGGAAGGGGTACATTCTTTCTGCTTTTAAAGAGACTCAGTTGGAAGTCAATTTGCCAATCCTCTGGTCACACTGCGGAGGAAATATCCCCCTCAAGGATGTACGTAAGCACCCTGTATCTTCTCCAACACTATCACTAATGTTGCTTTGTCCCCCAACACTGGGGCAGTGCATCCCTCCTCTGTGAACATCAAGATTTCCACCTGTAAAAAGGCAGGAGTATCTGCCTCTCAGAGCCACTTGCCTTGAGGATTCTGCAGAATAATGTTTGTCAGAGCCCCAGGCAGGATGCTGGCCATGAAGAATTATAGTCGCCTTTCCCCCTCTCATCCCTCTCCCCAACTCCAGCCTTCTGACATAAAGGGAGATGCTGACGGCTCCCTGGCCCTTTCACAGAGTGCATTCTGGTTTATGGCATTGTTCTCTGGCTGCAGAACACCCCTTCCGTACACTACGCTGATAATGACCCTCAAACATTCCTTTCTGGATGGAGACGTGGAGGTGTTTTGAGAGCGAAAGAGACAACTTGTGGCCCCAAGGTAAGTTTAACTCCATTGCTGTGGCTTAGTGCACCCTGGTCCATGCCATCCTTGGTCAAGATGGCTTCATTCCTAACCTGATTCCATGAAGCAGCACTGCTGTGCGTACTGCTTGTCCACTAGTCACAGACCCAGAGATGAGCTATCCCCCTGCCTTCTCTCCATCCCCAGTCCCCTGCAGGAAGCAAGCCTGCCTGGTGCAACCTGCCAGCGACCCAGCAACACAGCCTCAGCTCAGAAACAAGTACTTATGTGTAAGTAAGAAGTCCTCAGCATACCAACGAGCTGGGAGGTCTGCATGCCAGGAATCCCCCACAAGGGCTATTTGTCTGGCATCCTGGGAAAACAGTGCAGCAACTGAGAGACCTCACGGAGGCAGCCAGCATGGACCTGAGAGAAGGCGACCATGCTGAGGCTGACCAACACGCATGATGAGGCCTGATGATTAATACCGTAAAGTTGTGGGGTGCACAACAGGCCCCCCCCAGGGGCACTCTGTCACACACAGAGATGTAAGAAAAGTAAAAAGTCAGACAGGCTTTGTCTAGGACAGAGTTGAGCATCACACACACACACACACACACACACAAACACACACATACACACACACACACACACACACACACACACACACACACACACACACACACGGTACCCTATTGACTATTCTGAGTGGCCCAGGCCAAGCCTGCTACTCCCGTTTTCCCTGTAAATGAGTGAAGTTCAAAGGACATCGACAATCTGATTGCAATACAAATCTAATCCACAGGTAAGCCCACACTGGCCACCCGTCAAATCCACCTCATGAGAACAAGATTTTAGGGGGACATCCAGTGTTCCCTTATACGGGACTTAATGTAATCCAAGATACACTGTTTAGGGGGCAGAACAGTGGTTACTTTGGGGCCATAAGAAGAGGTAACACCTGGGGAGAGCTTTATAAAACCTTAAGACATAGATCTAGTGTCCAGTGAGATGGCCTCATGGGTAAAAGCGCTTGCCACCAAGTCTGAGGAGCAGAGTGTGATCCCCAGAACCCATAAGGTAGAGGAAGAGAACTGACTTTCACAAATTGTCTTCTGACCTCCACATAGAGGTTTCTCACAGACCGCATATACACACATATACGCATACACACATATATCACACCCCCACACCCCTCCACATACACACAGCTAAACAAGTATAAGAGAATCACTTTTTTACTTATAAAAACATTGGTTCTAAAAAAAAAAACAAAAACAAAAACAAAAACAAAAAAACCCACATTGGTTATCTTCTGCTTCGAAGCCCTAGTGTGAGGTCTATAGGAAGGTCATTTTGTAATGACAATTCACCAAGAAAGACACTTGACGACTGATCTATCTGCTCTCTTTCCTCCTCTTCCTCCTCTCTGACTGTTCCTTCTCTATCTCTTCCTCCTACTCCTCGGTCTTCTGAGACAGGACTTCACTGTACAGGCCACGCTTGCCTCAAACTCTCAGCCATCCAGCCTCATACTCCCAGGCACTGGGATTCCAAGCATGTACCATTACACCAGGACCAGTTTATACTGTATGTCCTACCACTAACTGATAGATCCAAACCAAAAACAAAAAACAAAAACAAAAAACCATGGGCCTCTGGCCAGCTTCCCACTTTACAGGATTTTATTGAAATGCAGCCAAGTCTCTTTGTTTATACTTTTTTCTGTGGCTACTAATCTGACCCTTGATGGAAAATTTTTGCTGAGTCCTGTGACATGCTGTTCACAAAACACAGAACTTGAGAAAGGCGCATATTAAATCTCTTTCTACTAATGTTTTTTCCTAGCCAGACTTGCAAATGAGTTTGCAGACTTTAAGGACATATCAAGTAGCACGAAAGAGGAGGAGCTTTGGGTTCATTAAATACTTTCTGAGTTTGGCATGAGGAAGATGACTCAGTCAGTAAAGTGTTCTCCACGCGAGCTCAAAGACCCAGGTTTGATCCCCAGAACTCACATAAAAATGCTGAGTTTGGGGTCTGGGGTAATAGTTTAGTCAGGAAATTGCTTGCTATACAAGCACAAGGACCGGAATTTGAATCTCCAACACCTACACAATGGCCAGAAATGGCAGTACACTACAGCCCTTTGGCTAGCCAGCCTCGCCAAGTCGTGAGCTCCTGGTTCAGTGGGAAAACCTACTTCAAAAATTACCATGGAGAGCAATGGAGGAAGACTGCTGACATCAATCTCTAGCCTCATGTGCACACACACACACACACACACACACACACACACACACACACACACACACATGCACACATAAACACACATACACATGTACACACACGTACGTACACATGGACATATACCTGCATAAACATGAGGAAACACACAAAGGAATTGTAAGTTAGCTTACAGAAGCACATGATCCACTGAGAAGACCAGTAGGGAAATCAGAGAGAGAATTAAGACCAAAGAACATGACAGGTATTTCAGAATCACCCACTGTGGCTCCATGCACAATTACTAAGATTGGGCCACAACTTGGATTCTGAGTCTTTTGGATGCTTTTGCAAAAGTTCACCACAGGCAGGACAAACCAAATGTTCATGGTGTCAGGACACAATGCCAAGCTTCCACACTCTGTACACCATGCCCAGAAAGCCCAACTCTGCCCACAACCGAAAACTGGCTGCTCTTGATTTTAAAAGCACCTTTACCCCATTTTTCCTGCAAAAAGGCAACTCATTTTTTGCTCTGATGGACATAAAATCCCCTCAGGAACCTGCCTCTTGCCAACTGCCATGTGGCACTGCCCAGTCCCATCTGGGCGGCTGGCACAGACCCCGGCAAGCTGAGCAGGAGGCCCCAGGAGGGTCCTCAGATCACGGCTCCATCACAATGACCTACTTGGGATTAGAACAACATTTTAGAGTGTAACTATGTTTTATGGGTCATAAATATTGCACAGATGTTTCTTATTTACACAGACGTGGTAGGTTATTACTGCCACATTACCACGCTAACACGGCTACTCCTGCTTTGGAAACTGGAGGGCAGGAAGCAGGGAGATGTAATTAAGTAACCATGAGGCCACGTGGGGAGGGAGGGAAGCAATGTTTGATAAAACCAGACAAAATAGAAACACATACTGAGACTCTTAGGTTTACTCCACAGGTGACATTTGATGTCAGTTGAAACTTTCCTAAGACATCGTTTGTGGGCATGAGAGGACAATGTCTTAGATAATGATGGTAGTAGCAGCAGCTGGGATTGGATGCATGCTCAGTGCTTCACCTAGGCACTGCCTCTCTTAATCCCCATGTCAGCTTTTTGAAGTGCCTCTTGTCATTATAGCCCTTTAACATATAAGGAAATCAAGTCACAAGCCAGGAATCCACTGGTGACAAAGCCAGTGTCTAACTCCAAATATCTTGTTCTCTTCCTAACCTCCATCCCCTGAGCATGAGCAAAAGATGCAGAGCAGCCACGGGCTCCTGCAGAGGCAAAAGCTGGCTGTCTGGCGTTGCCCTAGCCTGCATCACTAAAGGTAAACAATGTCTCAAAGCAATCTCACCAACCCTGGAAAGCATGACCTTGCCCTTCTGCATGGGCAAGACATGCACGGGCAGGTGTGCATGGCCATTTCCCATGCTCTGCTCCCTCATGCCTTTAGGATTCTCATCTGGGGCTGGTACATTCTACTCCTCCCTCCCCCCACCACCACTCAAGTTCAGCCTGTATGATTCCCACTACAGCAAAGGGCTTTTCATGATGGCCCACTAGATGCTGCCTCAGTGCAGGCAGCAATCCATCCCCTTCCTTAAGCACAGCCAGGTGTCAGGGCTGCCAGAAACATGCCTGACTAGAGACAAGTGCACACACACACACACACACACACACACACACACACACACACACCAAAGCGGCAGCAATTTAAGCCTACCATCTCTGCATGGCAACTGCCAGATACATTTTACACAGCAAACACAAAAGGAAATTCTATCTATTTTACTTTCAGATGGGATACAAGCCAGTAAGAAAAGAAAGACATCGAGATAAGCTGTAGTCCTAACCAACGGATATCACTTGAAAATGGAAACAGCAAACAAAGGAGACATGCCTGGATAGAGATTACAGAGGAGGAAGGGGAGGAAGAGGAAGGACTGGGGAGGTGGCTCTGCAGAGATCGATCCACTGGTACTGTTCTTCTACAGGACCTGAGAATATGAAGTATGAATAGACAGAACCCAGAGTAACAGCCATGAGATGCCCACAGCCCTGAAAGAGAAAGACAAGACACCCACTGTGGTCAGAGCAGGGGTCAGCAGCCCTTCTTTATGAGCAGCCAGGCTATAGTTAGCTTTAACCTTGCAGGCCATTTGGTTTCCATTGCAGATACTCAGTTCCACTGCCCTGACATGAAAGCTACAGATGATACAGAAGTAAATGGCAACGAGCTGTAATGTTCCAATGTGGTTTCTTTTACAGACATTGAAATTCAAAGTTCATATAATCTTCATAACCCCTGAAGATAGAAACACGATTCTTCATTCACATGTAATAAAAAAAATAAGCAACGGGCCAGACAGGGCCCCTGGGATGCAGTCAGCTATCCCCTGGGTTAAACTCAACCAAATAAGTGAATGGCAGAAGTGGGGTTGGGGGACCTTGCTGTTAGCTAGCTCTAACAGGCGGGAGGCAGCAGTTTGAGCTGCACTCTGAGAGTGCAGGGCAGAACAATAAGGGAAGAAATAAGGGAAGGCTCTGGTCTGATTTATGCTTTCAAAAATTACATTGGCAGTTGCATGGCAGTTCTTTTGGCCTCGTCAGCTTCCTTTACAATGTGTCAATAGGGAGCAGAACAATGTTCGGAGTGTCTGGAGGTATCTGGGGCAAGCAAGCCATCCTCCCATATGATGCTCTATAGATCTGTTGATTTCTCTAAGTTGGACTCAATTAAGGTTTTTCTTTTTGCCCAATGCTGATTCTTGGGCCCTCTATCAATAAACTTGGCCTTGGGAAGACGGTGTTTGGAAGATTCGTTTTTCCAGCATTTCCCTTCATTTCCCTTCACGACTGAAGTCATTTGACCAGCAACTGATCACAGCTAAAGTCAACACCTCTGCACTCTGACAGTCTCCACCCTTGCCTCAAACATATCACTGCCAGTACCTGTATTTTCACATCTCCATTTTGACTCATCTTTATCATATAAGAGAAAACTGAAAGGGTTCCAATCACTGCTCTGCAGACAAAGCAGACAACCATCCTTGTAGTTAGTAGACATCAGTGCACAATGGCTTCGATTGGTTTTGTAAAGTCCAAATTCAGGGAAGACATGAATGAATAAATGGACAGTTCTCAGAATTCTTCCCTGTATGAGAGGAAAAACAGACTGAGCTCTTACCTAACCCCTTCCTGCTCTGCCTCCAACACCCACCCTGCAACCTAGTTTGACCTTTATACCCTCCCATGCTATGCCTTGCCATCTTGATATTCAGCTTAGATGGGTGGTCCCACCCACAGCTAACCCCTGTCACGGCAGACAGGAGGCGCCACCATGTCAGTCAAACCAACAAAACCTTCACTCTCAGTGCCTACTGATGCCTTTAGAAGCCCAACAGCTTTTGACCTTGTGAAACCGGATTAGATTCAGCCTTGTTTCTGAATCCCGATCCCTTCCTCTGTTCTAAGAAATGCTGTCTACTTCCAGATTATAATGATGCGGAGAGGAAGTTACATATTTCAAAGCTTTTATAAGATACCTAAGTAACTTCAGCAAGTATGTCAGGCTAATCCATCCCCATTTCGGTTTTCTGGTTAAATTTCAACCTCTCTTGTACCTAAAGAAGCAACATTTTTGTAGCAAGGATCTAAAGGATGCTAGAAAGAAATTTTGAGGTGTGAGTCTATAAAAGGAAGACTCCAAGAAGACCCCAATTAATTACTTCAGATCACTCACAATATGTCTAATACCCTTTGCTTAAGTAGGGGATGGACTAAGAACTACCTTTTAACAAGCAGAATACAGTAAGGGTGATGGAGTGTCTTTTCTATTTCTTCAGAGTGGGGATTTAAAGCCAGTATTATGTTGGAGAGATCCCTGTGGTAAGGAACTAAGGATGGCTTCCAGCTAACAGCCCTAAGAAGCCAAGGGTCTCAATCCAGAAACCTGCAAAAGAAATTAGTGTAGCCATCAACTCCCTGAGCATGAAAACAGTTCGTTCCAGTGCAGCTTCCAATGAGCTCACAGCCCTGGTTGCTACCAATGAAGCCTTGTGAGACACAAAAGCAAAAGACCCAGGTAAGTTCTTCTCAGCTCACTGGCTCTCAGAGTTGAAAGATGATGATAAATGCGCAGAAAGTGGCTAATTTTGTAGACTTTGATATGCAGGGATGCTTAATTAATATAGAGTTGAAACTGTCATTTCTATCTGGATTTCTCAAATCACTCAATCTAGAAGTCATGATATCAACTTTCTACATCTCTTCCTGTATCACCCAATGCTTACACACACTTAGAAGGCTGGGGATGCAGCACAGTTGATAAAGTTCTTGTCTAGTACTCATCAAGCCCTGGGCACAATCCCTAGAACCATATAAACCTACTGTCACAGATCAAATGTGTAATCCCAGCACTCAGGCATGCAGGCAGGAGCTCCAGGAGTTCAAGGTCATTCTCAGTTACATAGGAAGTTCAAGGTCATCCTGGGCTGCATGAAACCTTGCAAAAGAAAGATTATTTGCTGTGCAGGATGGGACTATTGTGCACGTCAATTTACAGCAGCTGTGACTGAATGCACAAGACCTGAACAAGATCGAACCAGCCAAAATCCCAGCACAGACAGGGTAGGAGCTCATGGTAGGAGCTCATGGTAGGAGCTCATGGTAGGAGCTCATGGTATGCCTCCCCTGGCTAAAAAGCTATTGAAAACTGATGGCTGCCAAGAGAGGAAAGAATACAGCTGCTGGAAGGTCACTTATGCTCCAGAATATGGCCCCACAACCACACCATTCAGTCAGCACTGAGTGGATTCACTGGATTTAAAAAAAAAAAAAGAAACAGAAACAAAACAAGAAGAGATGAATTAAGGTCGGGAGGGAGAGGTGGTTTGGGGGATGAGAGAAAATTAGAGAGGAGAAAATAGAGTGGACTTGATCCAAACACATTATATGTATGTATAAAATTCTCAATAAAAAAATCTTTGCACATTTGAAATATATTGGAGATTGACTTCATCAAAAGAACCTCTACATGAAGCCAATCTGTGGCACTTTCTCGCTAAAAGCATCAGCTGCCAAGTCTTTGCCTTTGAAGCAAATGACAAAGAGAAACGTCAAACCTGTTTCACAGACATCTCTACCTTGGAAGACTGAGGTCATGTCAGAGCCTGGCCTGATTTGCACCACAACCAAGGAGCAGTTAAATAGCTCAGCATTGAGGCTTCCCCAGACCATTTCCATCACAACCCTGTGATCCTTGGTGTCATAAACTCTTGGTGTCACTGTGATGTGCCTCTAGAAAGGGTCCTCTAGTCATTACAACT
>NW_022196897.1:148604867-148637266 GCF_008632895.1 Mastomys coucha
TATCCTAAATTTCATCCCAAAAATATTCCCGTGGAATTTTCTAAAGGCAGACTTTCCATCCAGGAATTTCAAGTAGACCTAATGTCTCCCCTAAGGATGAAATTCACACCGTGGGCATGTAAAGTAAATGAGAAAAATAGCATAAATTGATATCTAAGATTAGATATCCCAGCCTTGAGTCACTCGGGCTCAAATCCTGACGCAACCACTTGCTAGCTCAGTCTTAATGGCTATATGTTCTTCAGTTTGGCTCTTAGGTGTACCCACATCCTAAGACTGTTAGGGAGACTGGGTGAGTGACAATTAGCACAGCCCTTGACAACTGCCTGGCTTATTTTAAGTACCTTAAGTCTGCAAGAGCGTCAGTCCTCCTGTCTGGCAGTCATTTCCCCTCATGCATTCATTCCGGGGACGTTCACTTTGAATCCTTCCTGCTCTGAGATACCCAGTGCACCTGTGTTTTTCATAACTTTTGAGTCTGGTCCCTATTATTATCCCTCTGTCATCCATCATTTCACCAAATGCTTTGACATCTTGCATTTTCTACTTCCCGTTCCAAGAGACACCAACTGCTCTTCCCCTCTGTATACTTCGGGTGGTTACCAGTCTTCATTCCAAGAGAGTCAGGACCCCTCCTGTCACATCCTAATCTAGACTGTTCTGATGAACACACGGCTAGAAATGAGCAACCCTGGAAATGCTGCTTCAGGTCCTGGTCCTGAGATTTCACAACTCATTCTCATTGAGGAGGAAAATGGATAGTGTCAAATAAGAAAATAGTTCAATAGAACAAAGGTACTGAAAAAAAAATATGTTTAACCTCTATCAAAGACCTTAAGTGATTTGAGCTTCATGAAAATAAGGATTTTCTCTAAACACTAAAGTCAGAGACATACAACTCTAGCCTTTAAGTACATGGAAGTTGAGGGGCTGGAGAGATGGCAGCTAAGAGTACAGCTACTCTTCCAGAGGACCCAAGCTGGGGTCCCAGCATTCAATACGGAGGCTCTCAACCATTTGTAGCTCTAGTTTCAGGGGTTCCAATACCTTCTTCTGGTCTTCATAGGCACTGCACAAAAGTGGTACACACACATCCATACAAGCAAAAGCATTCTCTCTCCCTCTCTCTCTCTCTCTCTCTCTCTCTCTCTCTCTCTCTCTCTCTCTCTCTCTCTCTCACACACACACACACACACACACACACACACACACACACACACACACACAGAAAACAAACATTAACGGGGTTTGGGTAGAGACAGGAAGATCGCTGAAGCTTCCTGGTCAGCTAGTCTAGCTAAATCTGTAAAGCTCAGGTTCAAGGAGAACCTGTGCTTCAGTAAATGAGGTGGAAGGCAACTTGAGAAGAAGTTCACCATTGGCCACTAGCTTCCACACGTGTGTTCACCCACACACAGACACACACCAGAGAAGAAACAAACAAACATAGAAGTCAGCAGGTTGTCCACAGATACAAAAGCTGCCAAGATTTACAGCACCCTCAAACACCAAGGATGTAAGTCAAAAAGCTGTATTGGGGCCCATGTGACCCAGAGCCAAAGGCTGTACCATCTGTTGTGTCTCAAAGGTAACATCTGTTCCATGGGAGTCCCGAGATAGAGCTAGGTACAGAAGGGGGACAACTGTTGCCCCTCACAAGCCCCTCCACAGACCCCCATGAACTCCCACTCAACTATGTCCATGTGTCAGCAACAGCTTCTCCCTATTTCCTGAGTGGATCCAGCCAACCTGGGTCCCCCTGAGAAATACTCATTAGCACCCTAAAATGAAGCTTTCCATGTAGGAAAAAAAAATCCAAATTGATTTTTGAAAAGACAACTGGGGAAATTAGCAAATGCATTCTAAATCCTTATCAACTGCACTTTACTAACAAATCTTAAACTCCACAGGCAGCATTTAAGATTTATTCTTATTCCTGCATAAGTCACTGTGTGTGAATATGCTCATGCGTGTGGTGACGTCCTTGGAGACCAGAAGAGGGCATCAGATCCTTAGAACTGAAGTTACAGGAGGTTGTAAACTGCACAGTGTGGGCTCGGGGGAACCAAACTGGGGGTCCCACTTAGCCACTGGGCCATCTCTCCAACCAGCCACCCGCAGTATCCTAAGAGATTAATTTCAGTCTAGAACTATTATAAAGAAAGGTGCAATTGACACCTGTCTTCTTCCCTATCAAAAATTATTGACTTGCCTTTAACAAATCTATCTCCCTCTTTAGAAAGAAATAGAGTATTACACACAAAGCCAAAATGCCCTTAGTTAGCATCCTGCTTCCATTTCTCCCATGTCTCTTCCAAGGGGTAATACCACCCATCTGCTGCTAACACCTCAATTATTTTGATACTCTTCAATGATTGATACTTATCTGATTCTTATACCCATAAGATCAGCTCTGTTTTCTGCCCACAGGAGGGGATGTGGCCTTGGAGATGCTGAGTTTGTTCCATAAACTAGAAGAGCCTATTGTCTGCAACATTCCTTAAGTAAATGCTCGGTTCATTGACATAAGATCATCCAAGATGCCACTGTAAGAAGCAACGGCATAGCAATACATGGGCTGCAGGCAGGAAAGAAGCAGGCCTTGTTGATGTTGATGTCTCACATAGTTACAAATGGTAACAGTGAAGTGCGAGGCCAGAGAAGGCCAGGCCAAGGTAGGTTTCACCTGTCTCAGCTTGCATGCACACCTTTCTTTTAGGAAATTATGTTTTGGGACTAAATAAATCAAGCAACACAGAGTTGGCCATACTGCTCTAAAGTCATGTTCACTGACCTCTGTAATGGGATGACAACAAGGAGTTCACTTCATTAGCCAGATGTCCATGGATAACTACCATGTCAAAGCAGGCAACAATGGGTCAAACATGTCTGAAACATGAGAAATGTCCTAGAAGAAGCTGAACCTAGTAAGATTTATCTGCTGTCCTCCACTTAACTGCTGGGACTAACATGATTAAAAAAAAAAAAAAAAGTCTGAGCCCAAGGCAATTGGCCTAAGGCAAAATCCATAGACCCTTCTATGTGAGATAAAGTAAGAGGTAGGAGGAAGGATCCAAAAAAGCTAAAGAGAGATGTCTGAGGTTACAGCCCAAAACCTCTGGGTCCTAAAAGGATACTCCTGGATCAACATCTGGAAAGGAAGTCTTGGCAGACGGAACTAGGTAGGACCGAGAGTCCCTGGAGGAGCAGGTGGCAGGCACTGGTTCTGGAATAAAGGATAGCTGTTAAGTTCAAGAAACCAGGAACAGAACTGAGAAATGTGTCCGCAGAAGCAATATGGAGATTATACAAAGGGATTTAATTATTTGATAATTGTTTTTATATAGGGAAAGGTAAAGACGATAAAGGTAAGAAACGTAAATTCATCTAATTCACTTTAAAAAATGACTCGGGATATAGTTTTTAACTAATCAACATTTAAAAATATATGTACAGTTTTTATAGGTAGCGGTGACCTTGAAATTCTATAATTTGCTCAACTTAGTTGCTCTTGTCTATGAAAAATGGGATCAAGAAGGTTGAGCCCAGAAATATACTTTACCACTTGGAATAGACACCTTCTGGGCAGAAAATATAAAAGTCCCGTTGCTAAGTCTGTCAGGAGCACATGTGTTGGACTTCAGTTTGAAGCAAAGGGTGGTTCCATAGTTAGGTGCAGTTAAGGGTTTCTGCATGGTTACAATGCATGCCTCAACAGTTAAAAGCTCTCAGTCCCCTCGCATCCTGCAGGTTCCACAGTTCCCGAGTTAACCTAATTAAAGTGGCCTCGAGACAATGCAATCAAAGCACTAAAGGTGGCCTCTGCTTTGTTCCACACAATTCTGTTTAGGGACTGATAGCCATCCTGAGGCAGAGCCAGCTGGGATACAGTGGTAGCAGCTGGCAACGCCTGGCTTCTTGAGGGATTTGGAGCTGTGGAAATATAACCAGTCTTCCCTCCTAGCCTCAACCCACTTCTGATCTGAGACAGGTTAGAGTCCTGGCTTGATGTCTTCGCCACATTCCCATTCACGAAATCCCTATCACAACAGGTGAACTTGAAGAAACAGTAAATGGACATCAATCAGAAGAAAGGTGTGGTGAATAAATTCACAGCCACTAAGACATTCAGAGCTCAACAACTGCAAATGGGGAAAGGGTTATACTCAACACTGATGTTGTAGAGCAAGCGGCACTGGTGACCCAGGCATGGTGTTTACAGTTGTACAGGCTTCAAAGCCACATGCACCACCCTAACTATATATATACATACATACATATGTATATGTATGTATGTATGTGTGTACATATATGTGTGTGTGTATATATATACGTACATATAGATAGATATATGTAGGTATGTGTGTATATATATAAATATACATACATATGTGTGTGTGTATATATATATATATATATATATATATATATATATGCACCTTACACAGTCATATTTAGCAGGGCTGAAGAAAACAGGGAGAAAGTGCTCTAAGATGGCAACATCACAAAGGGAAGGCTAGCCAGCCAGCCAACTCGTGAGACACAGAAAGGGTACGTTCAAGGAGTCTAAAGATACTCTTCGTAAGACATTTCCTCATCTCCAGCTTGAAGATGGCAAATTATGACACCTGCCAGCCTCCATAGTTACGAGATCCAATTCCTATGATAAATCTCCAAATATAAATAACATTTGTATATGTCTACATAGGATAGTGTAGGGTAATGTATAGTAATAGCATAGTTGTACTATGTTATGTGAAGTAGCATCATTGTTGATAGTGATACAATTTTAATATAGTATAATGCAACAACTAATTTTTAGAAATTTCATATAAAATGACTATGTAGTTGATAACGTTGATAAATATAACATGATGAAGATGTGTAAAGATCTAGAAAAGCATATTTATACTATATACTATATATATACATAGATATACATATATATATCTATGTATATATATATGTATATATATATATATATATCTTCTAGTACATTCTCTTGGTTCTTTAGTTTCTTGCCTCTTTCAAAGGGAACACAGTAAAAGCAATGGGATGTCTCTTTCAAAATTAGGTTACAAAGACTCACTGGCCTCCTCACTCAATCTGCCTAGGTCAGCTGCTGAGCTGCAGGCTGTCCCCAGCTGAGAAGGGCCCACGTGTAAAGGAACAGAGGGTAGCCTGAGGTCCCCAGGGAGTAGCTGAATCCCACAGCTACCTTGTGGGAAAGCGAGGCCTCAGCACAACCCAGGAAGCCCTCATAAACACCTCGACTGAATCCAGTGAGAGGCTCAGACCAGAGGACTCAGCTAAGCATACCAACTTCCTGCTACAAAGAACTAGTGAGACATCAGACCCAGCCTGGGGTGCAGCAGAAAGAGTGGGGGGGGAACAGAGAAAGCAGTTCCCTGTTAGGGTGAGACTGAAATCTTTCCCCTTTTCTTTTTCCTGAAAGTTGGCACCCAGTGAACCCTGGCAGGGGTCCCCAGCACCAGGCTTGCTTACATGGAGGGACCAGTTCCTAGATGCCTAAGGAAAAAAGAAACTGTAACATCAGTTTCTAGGCTGTACTAATTTAAGCACAAAGTGTGACAATGTGACAAACATTTTAATTAGATTAATAACTTCTCACATTCAAACAGACTTTATAAAATCCAAGAGCTAAATGATCATGGGTCTATGCTGTTTAGATTCCTGTTCCATTCCTAACTTTACCAGATGTCTCTGTTTTATCTTGTTCTAGGCTAATGTTCCAACAAAAGCACAAATGTGCATCCCAAATGTGGTGACGTCCCCAGGACTCTTGAAATATCACCCAGATGTATGTTTAAGTCAGAATACCTAAGAGTTAACCTAAGATCCAGCTTACTGTCAAAAAAAAATGAATGAATGAATGAATAAATAAATAAGAACTCTCAAAGATGTCTGCAGACAGTGTGAAAGGATGTGGTGTGGAGGAGATTCACGGCCCAAATTGTGAACATGTGAGCAGAAGCAAGTCATTAATATTTGAGGAAGTCAATCCCATCCAATAGCAAGTACTTTTAAAGCATTTTTTTTCTGTTTGCTGATATGAATTTGCTCATGCATTCACTCATTCATTCATTCATCTTTGCTCAATAACAAGGAGATAACTGAACTGCCATTTTGAGATGAATACATGACCAACTGCCATGTGAGGAAGATGATTCACAAAAACAGATTCTGTTTTCATGACCATTTCCAAACCCAAGAGACAAAAGGGGAAAATAGTGGTATCTGCGGCATTCTGGGAAGCAGGCTTGGAGGATGCTCTGAAGCAGGAGCTGGGGCCCTTGCTCAGGGACAGATGGGCATGAGCTCTGAATCCCGTCTGAGTACAAGGTTCAAGGGGGCAAAAGAGATCAAGATGGGTAACACTGATTTAAGATTAGCATGAAAATCAGGCATGGTGATACATGGGGAAGCAGACGAGAAAGTTCTCTAGCTTGAATTATAGAGCAAGAAGAGCCTAATACCCAAAGCCAGGGACTGGGGATAGAGTTCAGTGGTGCAGCACTTGCTTACCACCTGCAAGGCCTGGGTTTGATTCCTAAAACATGCATGCACATATTACACACACACACACACACACACACACACACACACACACACACACACAAACTCACAAATTATTCCAGAGAGTTGATGGAAGCCCCTAAAAAAGATAGACAGAAAACCAATACGGAGCTTCTTTTCTCAATGGTGCAGCTATTTATCTTGGCTGGAAACCCAAGGGCCAAAAAGCACTACACCTGTGTTTATGTGGGAAGCCTAAGATCCGTCTGCTAAACCGCCACATCCTTGGTGTCACGGTTTGTATATGCTTGGCCCATGGAGTGGCACTATTAGAAGGTGTGGCCCTGTTGGAGTGGGTGTGTCACTGTGGGTGTAGCCTTTAAGACTCTCATCCTAGCTGCCTGGAAGTCAGTATCCTGCTAGCAGCCTTCAGATGAGGATGTCTCAGAAGACATTGTCTTCAGAAGTTGTTTCATCCTCTGCCTGGATGCTGTCATGCTCCTGCCTTGATGATAATGGGATGAACCTCCGAACCTGTAAGCCAGCCCCAATTAAATATTGTCCTTATAAGAGTTGCCTTGGTCATGGTGTCTGTTCACAGCAGTAAAACCCTAACTAAGCCACTTGGCTTAGTAAGAAAGGCAGTGTGCTTCGATCACTACCCTTCTTTCCCAGGCCCATATCATATCCTGCCACCAAACCATGGTATCTGCAAAGCATGGGCATCAGCATTGTCAGCCGACATTTCCAAGCACTGTTCAAAGAGGCTGCTCCAACCTTCAATACTCAACAGTGCATAGAGCCATCTAATTCCTCGGGCCCTTTGCCAAAACTTGATTGGCCTTAAATTTTAACTATCGCCAAAGTGATGAGTAGCGAGGCAACTAGTTTATAGATTTAATTCACAGATTTAAGAGACTAAAAATCTACAGGCCTCTCAAATATCCCATGCAAGTATTTTGGAAACTGAATGGAGATAAAGTCACTCTCCTTGGGTGCCTGGTGGTATTCCTGCTTCACAGATGTGGGAGCAGAGAAATGCCTCATCAAGATCATACCACATACTTCATTTAAAGCTCGCACTGAAGTAAACAGTTTAAAGATTTGATTCCACAACACTCCACCCACTCTAAGTACATCATTCTGGCATGTTCTGCCACTTCCTGGAGTTAAACAATCATGACCACCTCCCAGCGGTCAAGCATTTCCATCATTCCAAAAAGCACTCTCACATCACCTTGCTAAGAACCCTTGCCCTATGCCCAGCCTGGATAACCAATGTTCTCCATAGCTTTGCCTTTTATGAGTCTCCCATACAATATGAAAGGCATCTAGCGGCTTTGACTTAGCATATGATTCTTGATATATGCCTTAGCAGATATCTGAAATTCATTCTCTTTTATTAGCAGCAATATCCAATCAGTTGGATTCGCCAGGTGATGGATACATACGTTACTTTTCATTTGGGGTGACTACAAATGATACTTCTGAGAACATTCATGCTCCCATCTTCCTCTGAACTTGTGTTTTAATTTCGGTCAGGTAGGTTCCTAAAAGTACGAGTGCTTCATCCTCTGGCAGGTGCAGGTTTCGTGTTTTAAAGAAATTGCCAAATTAATCACCAAAGTGCTTTTGCTGTTTTTTAGTTCCTCCCACACACACCCCAAAACAAATTTAAGATGAATATTCAAAAATACACAAAGGCCCCTTATGCACACTCCACTGGTGTGCAGAGGTTGGACGTGTGAGTGAGACACATACTTCATTCAACACTCCAGTGTGGGAAACGTCCAGTCTACCACCCTGCAGACGCCTGTACATTTATTATTGACTTACTGAATACACATCCCATACGGCTTGTGAGCAGTCCTCCTGGTGCATGTACTTGAAAGGCCAAGTGAATCACATTGAGATCTGGGGACCACTCATATTTTGTCCCTCCATCCCTTTACCTCATTCGTCATCATACATTGAGACTCACTTTCAACAGGCCCAATGAGGATGAGTGGTGGTGTCCTGTATCCAAAACCCTCCCTTGGCCTTCTATATCATGTTTGTACCCTACAACTCTTAGCCAAAAACAATAAATAAATCAAATCCTCCTCTCCTCCTCTCTCCTCCTCCTCCTCCTCCCTCCCTCTCCTTCTCCCTCTCCCTCCCCTCTCCTTCTCCCTCTCCTTCTCTCTCTCCCTCTCCTTCTCCCTCTTCCTCTCTCTCTATCTCTCTCCTCTCCCTCTCCCTCCCCTCTCCCTCTCCTTCCCCTCTCCTCCCTCTCCTCTCTCTCCCTCTCCTTCTCCCTCTTCCTCTCTCTCTCTCTCTCTCTCCTCTTCCTCTCCTCTCTTCTCCCCAAGTAAATAGAAGCACTCAGCAAACCCACATCAATTTTATGACCCCACCCAGTCACCCTGGTTCACCTGAACTCAATGCTATGTATCAGGGATTACCGCTGTCCCTTTCGACTGCATCTGATTGTTAAGTCCTGTGGCTTCCTTCCACTCCCATTCCATTTGAATCCACTTTCTAAGACGCCATGAGACCCCTTAACTGTCTTCTCTTAGGCTCATGGTACCAACTTCTAAACCTGACTCTCGTGTACGCTTGTAAAACCCATCACACCTGTTGGACACAGCTTGTTTCCCTAGCTTTCTAAGTTTGTTCCTTGGAATACCACAACCTACTATACCTTGGTCTTAATCTAGGCTTATTTATCAACTTCACAGATGCATCACACACTTTATTTCTGACGTTCGTAAGAGGCAGGGATGGAGGTGGGGACAGAGCCTGGCCACAAAGGAGGAGTGTATGTGAAAAGGTGGTAAGAGGAAACAGCAATAAGCCCTGAAGACTTTAACCTGATAAACTTTTTAAATCCGTGTCAGTTCAAAGGTCAAATTAAAACTAAGCATTCCTTTTACAAACCCCAGGACAGCCAAACTGACTATTGTCACCTGCTGGGACTTTCCACTTGAAATTTCTTTCTAAAAAACAGTAACAGGGAATCAAGACCCTCCCCCCCACCCACAAATGAATAAAGGATGGAAAACTAAAAAGCATCATGAAAGTCCAGCTGCCTCCTGGTCAATGCTTCATTTAGTTTGACAGAAGCACCGCAGCCCCAGTTGGATACACACAGGAGCACAGAGCAATGCCACAGAGCTCCCACTCTGGACAGAGTACCCCTCTTCTCTCTCTCTCTCCCTCTCTCTGTCTCTCTCTGTCTCTCTCTCTCTGTCTCTCTCTCTCTCTGTCTCTCTCTCTGTCTCTCTCTGTCTCTCCTCTCTCTCTGTCTCTCTCTGTCTGTCTCTCTCTGTCTCTCCTCTCTCTCTCTCTGTCTCTCTGTCTCTCTCTCTCTGTCTCTCTTTGTCTCTCCTCTCTCTCTCTGTCTCTCTCTGTCTGTCTGTCTCTCTCTCTTTCTCTCTCTCTCTCATGCATCTTCTGGTTTAGTCCTCACAAAATTCAGTGAGGCAGCTCTAATTACCCTCACTTTGCAGATAAGAGCTGGAGGTCGGAGAAGATAAACAACCTGTCCAATGTGGCACAGCTAGTACAAAAGGCAGACGTGGGATTCAAACCAAGAACACTGGGCGCCAGTACTCAGGCTCTTTTCTCCAAGCCGCACTGCCTCCCAAACACAATACTCCTTCCTCATCCTGGTTGCTGCTGCTGCGAGACTCCACCATCTCTTCATCATCATCGATAAATATTTATCAAGGACCACTGCCTACATAGCAATGCTCTTGTTTCCACAGCAACACGCAGTCAGAGAGTCATGGGAGTATCCTGTGCTTAAAAGAACGATGCTGTAATATCCTCTGATCATGGCTGTGAAAGGTGACAGCTCTACCACTACAAGAGAAGCCATCTCAGCTGGCAGCGTGAAGCCCGTGGAAATGTGCTTAGGATAAACAAGAAGGAACTGAAACCGAAGAGAAGGATACAGACTGTAGCCCAAGAAGGCGGTCTGCATTTAGTTCATGTTTGTTGTTGTTGCTGGAACAGAATCAAAGCCAGGTTTTCACATTAATTGTTCTGTTATTAGGAAACAAATCAAGCAATCCCGGACAGAGAGTAAAACGCAACTGTACTGAGAACAGTTCCCCAGAGGTATCCAGCAGCAATTATCGAGTTAAATGACTACATTGCTTACAACTGCCACCCGGAGTCGGTCCCTGTCAAGATCTGGCTTTAACTTGTAATACTGAAACCCACTGATAAATAGACTAATTATCCCTATATCTGCTTACATAGTCCTTGCCTTCCCTCGTCCTAAATCATGTGTTCTGTTTACCAACTATTATCAAAGCATTTTTTCTTTTACTATAAATTCCTTGCCCCCCCCCAAAAAAAAACACTCTAGAGTAAGAAAGAAGAAAGAAGGAAATTGCCTTTGATGACAGCCTCTGACTCTGACTTTTGGACACTGTGACCAACAGTCACAGAAAACCCCATCATCCCTCAATGTCCTAGATGTAAGCTTACAAATTGAAATTGCTTCTGAGACCGGGGAATCTTCAGATCAAAGGAATATGGAGAACACACTACTGAGTTTTAAAATGCATTATTTACTCAGACTCGCGGAAAGTTTAAAATAAGATACTTCAGAAGAGACCCAAACTATAATCATACTTATAACAAATTTGGATTCCGACAATACCACAATGAGGAATAAAATAAGAAGAGAAGTCCGTCTTAACAAGTCAACAGTTGCAGGATTAACGCGTTGACAATTACAGATGTTCATAAGGAAAGCCCCGGAAGAATCCAGTTTAAACGATCTAGTTAGCATTAAAGTCGAACGATAATGAGCTAGGTATAGAAAAAAAAGATCCCCATTTCTATAAATGAGCAGAGCTTAGAACGCACCAAGTCACCAAGACAAGCTAATCCCACTCCTTTAAAGAGCCCGGGAACAACGCAGCCGCTTGCTAAATATATGCTATTGTAGCTTTGCAAAAGCTATGGGCCCAGGTAGAACCAAAGGAAACATATGGCGCCTTCACAGGCGATTTCTTCCCAAACTGTACTCCAGCATTGCTTTTCTTCCCCGTGTGTTCCGAACAGCAAACAAAGAAAAGGTGCTTCCCCCTCACACTTCTCTAAATGTTTTAACAAAAGGCTGCTGAATAAACACATTACTCATTTAAAAATTGAACCGAAGTTCTATCCCTGAGATGAAAGCGGCTCGATTTGCATTTAACAGCTGTGAGCGAGCGCCACCTTGCGGGAGTATGCGGAACTGGCGTGCGTTTCAGCTCTGGACAGCTAGAATTCTGGAGCAGGTTCTGGGTTTGCAGCTGCTACCCAAAAAAGGTCTGTGGGACGTATTTGATCCGGTTTCTGCTGCGGGGACGTGGATACTATTAACGTGTGGATGCCCCGCCAAGCCTTTAAAATCATAAACTCATACCCGGGTCCCCAGGACTGCCCCAAGTATCCTTCTGCCAGCTGCCTGAAAACACACCTAAGACAGACCCCAAAGCGAGAGAAACAAGAAGAGCCTTGAAGCATCTTCAGAATGATGCTGAGGCCGCCTCCTTTCTACCCCCTTGTCCCAGCCTTTCAGCTTCAGACATCTCAAAAAGAGTGTCTTTCTTCCTCGCTCAACTTCCCTGGCATGAAAACAAGCAAGCTGTCCCTTCCCATACATCCTGTGTCCAGTTTCCATTTTAACATCAAGTCAGGGGAGAAAACCTAAGACATTTCTAACGGAATGTCACTCCAGCAGTTCTTCACCTCCAAAGCAGCCTGTTTAGAGACTTCCAGAAGGCTCGCTGTCTTTCTTTCCCTTTCTTCCTTCCCTGATTTCTTATGTGAGCACAGCTGTTGCTTAGCAATCCGAAAGGAGCCCTTTCCTAAGTCCCGCTGACATGCCTCAACTGCCCCCGACCCTGCGACACCAGCTCGGTGTGGTCACTCCGAAACCAAAGGTGCTAAGAAACTTGGAGGTGATTTTTGAACTTGGAGCTAAAACCCTCCCCCACCTCTCCTTCCCTCTTTGAGGGACCCCCGGATGAAAGCCCTACCAGTGGGGTTTTAGTGATGAGAGAGACCCTCGGCCGTGGTCTCCTCAGTTCAATTCGCCACTAAGAAGACACCAGGCAGACTCTGGGAAAGGAGCTACCTGCCTATGGGCAAGCCGAAAGATGAGTGTCCCGAAGTTTTCAGAAGCCCACTAGCTCACTGATCAAAGCCACTGCACTTAAAGGGCCTTAGCAGGGTACCCATTACTCTGGACAGAGCTAGGAGGTGAGCTGAGGGCTTAGCCGTGTGGGTCATTCACAGGAACACTCCCATGGGAACCCCCAGCGGCTAAGGGCTGGCTGTGGGGAGCGGCATGTTTAGAACCACACTGGATGATCTTCGGTGTCTCGGGAGACACGAAAAGCCACCGCCCTGGCAGCCTGGGCCTGCTAGGGACCTGTGCTCCCCACTCCAAGAGCGCGCAGCCCAGGCAGCCGCCCGGGTGACAGTGCTCCGCGCCGGGGCGAGAAGCGGCGCCTCCTCCCGCCACCCCGAAACACTCGAGTGACAGGTTCCGACAAGTGGGAGGCAGCAAGTGGAAATATTCGCAACAGCCGCGGAAAGTTACTCCCGCCCTTGGGTGGAGGGGGAAACGGCAGGAAAGTAAGGCGACGAGGGGCCAGAGGGGGACCTGGCGCAGGACTGGGCTCGCCTGGACGCAGCAGCTGCGTCCGGAGACTGGGACGGGACTCCCACCGGGTCCCGGCATCCCCCTGACTACCGGACCCAACTTTCTCCTCCCAGGGCTGGGGAGGGCGAGGGGATCCGGGGAGCCCGGCGGGCGCACTCACCTGCGGCGCTCTGCGCTCCGGCGCCGGGCAACGGCGGCCGCTGCAGCCCCAGGAGCAGGAGCCGGAGCAGGCAGAGGGCGAGCGCGCCAAGGCTCCCCATCCGGGCGGCGGGCGGCTCAGCCCCTTCCCGAGGGCGCCGGGGCCGGGACTCGGGCGGGCGCGGGGCGGCCCCGCATCGCCAGCGCGGCTGCAGGCAGTGCGCGCCGCTAGGCTCCCGGGGCTGGCTCCTCTCCGGCTGCGGGAGCCGGCGCCGCTGCGCTCCGAGCCCTGGCGCGGCGCGAACTGAGGCGCGAGGCTGGGCGGGGGCGGGACGCGGGGGCCGGGGGGCGGTGTCCCCAGAGTCCTAACGCCGCCGCCGTCGCCGCCGCCCGCCCGGGCGCTCCGCCTCGGCCACGCACACACACCCTCGCGCGCACGCCCGCCCGCGCCTGGCACACGCCCGCGGCTGCCACTCGCGGGCTCCCCCACGCACCCTCTCCTCCACGGCTGGCCGGCTCGGGGCCGCTCGCGCACTCAAGCGCGTACACACATCGCTCTTGCACCCACAGGATCTGCGGGGTATTCGCCTCTTCGCCCCGCGCCACACCACCCAGCTGAGCATCGTCTTCAGGCTACGCTGCGGGGGCGCAGGTACGAGGCGATGGGGGAGGAGAGAAACCGGCAAGAGCCTTTGAAGTGAGGGTGGGAGAACAGGTGACTGGGGGGCAGTGCGGGCAGGCAGGGTAGGGAGAGGCCGGATCAACTCCGGACTACGATGCTGGGCTATGAACTACGGGAGGGGGGGATGCTTCTTCGCAAAGCTGGGGACAGCTGTTGAAGGGTCTCCTGCACACGCTGAAATTCTCTCATATATTCATATTCTCCCTTTCTCTTTCCTTCTCTCTCCCTTTCCCTCCCTCTCTCCTCATCCCCAATCACCTAGCCAGCGGTCCAGCACACGCACACGCCACCTTAATCACAACTCATCTCTTTCTCTTGTCCCTAGCCCCGCCCTCCACACACAGGTGTGGGAATCTCTCCCCCTTCTCTAGCTGCCTCCTCTGTTCGTTCTCCCTTTCTTAAGAGATAGAATCATATAGCTTTTTTTTTTCCCCCGTTTTTCTTCCTTGTCTGAACAAAGACCTGGTTGGGGCTGAAGGCCTAAAGACATAGATCACTGGGCAGTGCCTGTCACAGCCCACAGGCCGGCCACCAGGGGAGGGATGTGAGCCTTGTATATAAAGGCCATGGATAAAGACACCCAAAGATGCTGAAGGGATTCCTACTTTGTAAACACTTTGCTGCCTGCCCAAAGCCCTCCTTCAGTTTAACGAAGTGCTCCCCATTCCCACTCCACTCCCTTGTTGGAGTCCCAAAGGACCGAATCGGATAGATATTAGGAATCATATGGAAGTCAAACACAGCCATGGTCTCCAAAAGAGGGGCGCCGGGAGGGGGGCTCTGGGCTGGAGTTGCTTTGGCAGAGAATGTACAGAGACTCACAGGTACCCCAGCTCTGCCGAGGTGGACATTTTTATTGAACACCAGCCCATTTATTTCTCCCAGCCCACACTTGTAATTCCAGGCAAAAGCTTCTACCTGGCTCTGGGAGACCTACTTCCTCCTCCACAGCCTCCACTTTCCTCAAGATAAACACAGGGTCCAGCCCACTGCGTGACCAAGCACCTCCTCCCACACTTTCCTGTCAAAACGCTCTCCCAGGGGAGAGGACCCCTCCCCCCCCAAAAAATCCTGCTGCTTAGCCCTCACTCCTGAGAACAGGGTTTGCAGTCTGTGTGGGGAGCCTGGGAGTTAGACCTTTTGCAAGCTACCTTAGAGGTTCTAAAATGTTTTACTAATATTGACAGTGCACTTGACTGGGTGTCATAGCCTTGGCTGTTCGCTGGTGACACAGGATATGGTTGCCCCCCTGGGAACAATCAGGATAGAAGATCCCTTCCACTCAGAGCTAAACTACCAACTGTTTGACACATCCCACCTCTCTCCAGGCCTAGCCTTAAGTAAATGAGTTAGAATGCAAGTCTCAGAGAAGAAACCTGACTCCAGCTGACAGCTGTGGTTGTCCTGGCTGATGGGAGACTGGGGGTGGTGGGCCCTGACCCAGGAGAGAAGTAGGAGGTCACTAAGCCACTAAGCAGTTTGGTGTAACTTGTCAGAGCTGAGTGCCTGCCAATCCATTCCCTCTCTCGGGCATTCTAAGTATAAACCAGGGCTTGGTTCTCCGGACATCTTCTATGTGAACAGCACACCATCCCTCAGCTCCTGAGACCATGTTACAGGATGTGGTATCACTGTAGCCAAAGTTCCAAAATCGGAATGGGGATCACACGGCCCCAAAGGAAGTACTCTTGTTTCTTGGTGACAGACTAGCAGAATGTGACCTGATCACAGCACCAGGTCTTGCTTGCCCAGGTGCAGGGTCTCAAACCAGGGCCCTCTTGGGTTTTGTCTGGAGCTAGAGTTCCCAGGCCCTGTGCTCCACCTACAATCTAGGATGGCATCTGGCCTCACTGCCACACTGCACCATCTCACTTCCCCGCTAAACTTACTGAAGTTTCTCTTTGAGATATTTGGTCAGCAAACCTGTTGTCAAGCCCCGCCCCACCCCATGTGCATCGCCTAGGAGATGCTATCTCTCAGCTTGTCTGCCCTAGAAGGTGGTACCCACAATGCATCTGGACACTTCACTCAGGGCTGAGGGCAGAGGAGCTTTAAGAAAGGAGGAGGGGAGGGCGGGTCACACAAGATCAGAAATACCCTAACTTATCTTCTCAGAACCAGCTTGAACCAGCTCCTCAGAGGGCTGGGGTTCAGGTCAATTCCTTACTTCCAGCATGAGCAGCCCAGAGAGTTGGGGAGCATCTGGTTAGGATAAATGGCTGGTTAGGAGAAACAGCCATTTAACTCCATGCATCTGCCCAGTGGGAGCCTTCATCTTGGCTCCTAGCTCAGAGCAGGCTCTGCAGCAGTGCTAAATGAAGGTAGAGAACAGGGGGTGTCCTGTGATAGCTAGAGGGAGTGGGTTGAAGGAGACTACAGTGGGTACTCCACCAGTTGTGCTCCTCCAGTGCTGCTGGACCAGCAGGCCTCTCTCTCATCCTCTGGGCCATTATTCCATTTACTCTGTGGGATGCTTGGCAAACCTCTAAAAGCCTTAGTTTTCCTAGCTGCATAGTGACCTACCTTCCAAGCTTAGTAGGGACCAACACAAGAGTATTCAGATGTTGTCACTTCAGGTCTCTTTATCTGGGAAGATTTCAAGGAAGTGGAAAATCCAGTCCAGTGTACCCTCTTAGCAGTGAGTGACACCTGCTGTGCTCACAGTGAGCATGGGTCCAAGAGGCCAAGGCTGCAGCCTGAGCAACAGGTGTGGCCTGTGCCCTCTGGGGAGGAAGCATGCACAAAGAGAGGACAGACAGTAAAGCACAGAGACCTGCCTCATCCCCGCCTCATCGCCAGACTCCTTCTGTCCCAGTGTTTCCCAGGCTGTCGGCAACCAGGAAAAAGACACTCAAGGGCAAAGCGCCTCATTTACCTGTGTAGAGAGGCCAGTGGTGTGACCTTTGATTTACCCTCATGTTATATATAAGGAAACGGGGACTCAGGAAAAACAAAGGTCTGTGTGAAGAGATGCTGTGTCCCCTCACATGCCGCGGGTAGCTGCACTCTTCTTTCTGGGACATAAGTATATATTTGCTAGGTAGCTTATAATTCATAATTTCAGTCTGTGTCTAACCATACTCCAAGTGCTCAGAGGCCACAAATGGTGAGCAGCAGCCAAAAGCCACAGCTATAGAAAACTCTACTAACACTGCTTATGCCCAAGGTCGCCACGCCTCTCCAAAATCTGACCCATTGTCTATATTATAAAGTTCTATTGGGCCGCAGCCATACACAGTCCTTGACACACTTCATATGGATACTTTTTTTATATAAACATCTGTTAACACTGTTGTAGAGCAGAGGTGACCAAACCATAGGCCATGACTCATATCCAGCCCACTGCTTGATTTTGTTAATAAAGCATTATTAGCACACAGATTCATTTATTTGGTACATTATCATTGGCTGCTCCCAATTTGCATAGGCAGCCATGCCATTCATGCCTTTAGCTTCATGAACAAGGTGTGCCCTCTTTTAGATAAAAGTCTCACAGGACAGTCTGACAACCACTGACCAATGGAATATCTGGACCAGGAGAAACTAACTTTCTCTCTCTCTCTTTCTCTCTCTCTTTCTCTCTTTCTTTCTCTCTCTCTTTCTCTCTCTCTCTCTCTCTCTCTCTCTCTCTCTCTCTCTCTCTCGTGAATATGTTTCAGTACAACTTTTCAGGACCTACCCCTACCCTATAGAAATACTAGAGATAGAGCCTGGGGATCTTTGCATTAAACAACTGCCAGGTGATTCTGATAGGAGCTCAGGCTGGGAACTCACGTTCTAACACACTCCTGAAGGAAGTGCCAGGAACTGGCATAACTAGGATGCTCATGGGCTTTCATGGGTGATGGAAGACTTTGAAACAATGTCAGAAGCAGCGAGGCCATGCTTGCTCTTTCTGTAGTGAAACCTCTGACAGCCTGAACCTAGAGCTGTGCCAACCAAGAGATACCCACGTGAATGCCCAGGCCCTACTGCCTGCCTGTCCCACCCTCCCGAGGAGCTGTCAGCGTATTTGGAGCTGCCTCCACACATAAATTCATGGACCAGCTGTCTCTTTTAATCTGGTTGCAAGATGAAACCATTAATAGATGTCAGACACATTGGCAATGATCTCTTCATTAATAATTTCCTCCTTTCTGAGGAAAAAAAATTAGTAACAAGCAACCATCAATAATTCAGAAATACAAGTTAACCTTTCTATTAGCAGAGTCACCGTGCACACAGCACAAAAACTCAGAGCCAGGAGTTCTGGCTTGAGTCGTGTTTCGATGGTAGGGATATTAATATGCATTAATGCTGTCTGTCAAGACCAAATATAAATAACCCAGCTGCAACTTAGAACTCATAAGTATGCTCCAAGTGTGACCTTCTGACCCAGCCATTTGGTTCTTTAAAGGCTTGGATCAGCCAATCATCTTGCTGTCTAAGAGAAGGCCTTTGTGAAGAAATCCATTTGTAGCTGGAGACCCCTGAGACTAGAAAGATTTCCCCTATCTAACCCCGCTGTGGTGTGATCTCCTACCTAAGGGTTCTTCCTTGAGAACAGGCAGCCTGAACTAAAAACATTCAGACTTCAGACTTCTTTTTGAGGTTGGATGGGCTCCAGGTGAGCACTCCCAACTCCATAGACTCCCCCTCCCTTTGTCCACCAACCCCAGGCCTGCCCCACCTGGCTCCTTGGTGCATTTGAATGACCCCCTCCCCCAGGAGGTCTCAGCACCTGCCCTTCCTCACACCTCCATTCACTATCCAAGCTACCACAATCCAGGCACTTTCCCTCTCCAAGTCTGTTTCCCCATCTGTGAAATTGAAGTGATTATCCTCACCTCACTGAGCTGATGTGAGAATTAAGTAAGTAATGAATGTAAACACACCTACCATAGGGTCTGGCCCATTCAAGAGATCATTCCCTGGCCTTTCTTCCTTCTCCAAGTCTGAGATTCCCTATCCTACTCTGAACTTGACTCCTAGGCCAGTTCTTCTAGACACCTGGATGACAGCTTAGCATGAAGAGCCAGCTGCCTTCTCTTCGAGCCAAAGCATCAGTACGTGGTCCAGACCATTGGCAAGTAGACCTGGGCATCCAGAATTTACAGCTCGGACTGCATCTCTGCATCTCGCCCAAAGGGAGTCTATGAAGCAGCTGCTTCTCTTAATTAAAAAGGAAACTCAGAGATGAGCCATGGAGGCTTGCCACTCACATTTGCCTGGACACTGCCGGACAATGGGGGATGTCCTCACCCACAGGTGACACCACCCTCCGCTCAGGCTGAGAGACCACACAACACACTGGGGACAGGGTAGTGTTCATGTCTGGGTCTTGCTTCCAACCAAGTGGCTTTCCTGATAAAATTAGGGAGAAAAAGCCACAGTTCACAAGGCAGCCTGGTGTCCTAGCATTGGATATGCACCTATTGATCGATTGACTATTGGGTGGTTGGTTTTTTAAGATAGCCTCTCTGGGAAGCCCTGGCTATCCTGGAACTCACTCTGTAGATCAGGCTGGCCTTGAACTCAAGAGATCTACCTGCCTCTGCCTCCTGAGTTCTGGAATTAAAGGCATGTTCCACCACTACCTGGCTAAGTACCTTTTTAGAGCCTTAAAGTCTCTCAGGATTCTTAGCCCTTCTACAAGCCCCTAACTACCAATCTGGATTCCAGAAGGTTCCAGGTCCGGATGGAACTCATCACACTGAAAATCTGAACCTGTTACTCCTGTCTGTCCACTGAACTCCACCTTTAGTTCCTGCCCAACCCTTCTCACAACCATGAAGGAAATTCTGAAGACACTCCACAAGTGGTCACTCACCAGGCAGGTAGATCTCTTGAGTTCGAGGCCAGCCTGATCTACAGAGTGATCTACAACTTCACACACTACTACTGCCCTGCTGCCTACAGCATGAAGTCCACAACCCCAACTCCAGCCAACTGGACCCTCCAGTGGCTGGGCAGCCTGCCTGAGCCCTCCCCTCCCATAATAGCCTCCCCCCAGGGAACTCTTTGCCAAGTAGAGAAGATGAGCATTCAGAGTACTGGAATAGCCTAGGCAAGTGCTCAAAGACCTGAAAGAGTATGTGTTCAACGTTCCAGGATGTACTGAAGGCTGTTCCTGATGCTTGTCTATGCCTCAGTTTTATTTGCTCTATCCCTTGTTCACACACATTCTTTACTCCAAGCTGCACAAAACAGATTCCCATCACTGCCCTCTGGGCCTTTGCCTGTACAGCCCACTCTTTCCCATATGCCAGGGTCAAATTACTTATCTGGGCATCCAACCCCTTCAAGGATCAATGCGGAGCATTGTCCACAAGCTAGGCTGTCTGGATTGCTCTTCATTTCATTTGTAAGTCTCCCATTTCTACAATGTTGAGAGTGCCAGGATACGTGTCTCATATCCTCGAGTCTCCACAGCCAAGCCCCAACTAACACTCAATAAATGTTGCTGATGACCACAGTCTAGTTTACCAGCCAAGATCAAATACATTTAGGATGTTATTCCCAAGCAAGAGTATCTATGTCCATTTATAAATAGGCAAGGAGCCAACTCTTCAGAAAGAACCCATAGTCAAGGTCTCAAGTATGCACATGGAGAAGTTCCAGGGTGACATTTTCCAAGATGTCCCAAGTCCTAGGAAACAAGTGCTCTTGGTAATAACTCAATCACCTCATGGTCACAAACCCAGGACTTCAGGGAAAAGCTTGGATGTTTGTCCTATGTGTCAGGCTGGGCCCAGGGAACTCTTGTTAAAGGACACAAGAGGATGGCTCTGCTGTTTGGGTTGACACTGACCCAGCAAAGGTTTTACTGCCAACCTACTACCAGAAGCACCACCCAGGGAGCAGCCATGATGAAGGGCTCAGAGCCTTTGGTAGCCTGCCTTCCCATGAGGCAAAGTCTTCTCCCAGTGTGGCATTTTCCCCCCTTAGCCTCCTTTCATTTCTTACTCCCCTTTCCTCTCTGTGTCTTAGCTCTCCTTCTCTGTGTGAGTAGTTAGAGAACCTGGACAGTGGCCTCTTCATAGATTGGTACCTCCCGGAAATGAAACATCTCTGGCGGTGAAGGACCTGAGTTACCCATTCAGAATCCACACTTAGAAAAGCAAAGCCAGGTGTAGGGGCTGACACAAAGGCTCTGTGGCAGAAGGCACTTGCCTGGCAAGCCCAGAGGTCTGAATCTGATGTGACGAATCCATAGAAAGATGGAAAGAACTTACTCCACACAAATTTGTCCTCATGTGTCATGATATGTGTTCAAATGTGTTCAAGTACACACACATGTACATGTGTACAATATACACTAATAAAATAATAATAATAATAATAATAATAATAATAATAATAATAATAACTAAAAATAAAATGAAAAGGCCAGATGTGATGGCACATTCTTGTAATCCCAACACTAAAGGCAAAAACATGGATCCCTAAAGCTTTCTGACCAGCCAGCCTAGCCTCTCTGATGAGTTCTCAGGCCAGTGAGAGACTCTAACAATAACAAAATTGTGGAGAGCTTCAGAGGAACAACACCTACACACCACACACAAACAGACACACACAGACATAACACACACAGAGACACACACAGACACACACAGAAACACACAGAGACACATATAAACAGACACACACAGACATACACACAGACATACACACACAGAGAGACACACACAGAAACACACAGAGACAAATAGACACACACAGAAACACACAGAGACACATACAAACAGACACACACAGACA
This sequence comes from Mastomys coucha, assembly GCF_008632895.1. Lineage (NCBI taxonomy): Eukaryota > Metazoa > Chordata > Mammalia > Rodentia > Muridae > Mastomys > Mastomys coucha. Next base: position 148,626,617 of record NW_022196897.1, read on the forward strand.
TACACACACAGACACACACAGAGAGAGACACACAGAAACACACAGAGACAAACAGACACACACAGACATACACACCACACACAAACAGACACACACAGAGACAAATAGACACAGACACACACAGAAACACACAGAGACACATACAAACAGACATACACAGACATAACACACACACAGACACACACACAGAAACACACAGAGACAAACAGACACAGAGACACACACACAGACATACACACACAGAGACGCATACAAACAGACACACACAGACATACACACAGACAAACACACACAGACACACACACAGTGAGACTTCATGTACTACTCTCTGAAACTATGCAGTAAACAGACCCAATGAAGACACGAACTGGCTGATCTGGCTCACACTCTACTTCCTAAACAGATGAATTTGCCGAGATGGGGAGAAGGGCACACACTATGGCCAGCTGACTTAAGTAATTATCCACCTGTAGGTACCGTAGGCAGCCTCTGTAATGACTAAGCCCACAAGACTGGCCAGAGCAGGGAAGATATTTTTCTCCAAGACAATCCGGTACTGTCAATTGACCTCACTTACAAGTCATAAACCCCTGTAGTATATGGTGAAAATACGTAGTCAGCTAGCCAAGGTCTGCACCCTCTTTCTCCTCTTCTCCATTTAACATTCACCCCAAACTCCATACCCGCAAGGACCATATGATTTTTCCACAGCCTCCCTTTCCATGGATGCTCTCTTTTCAAAAATGTTTTCAACCAGCCCGAGACTCCACAGCAAACTCAATAGAATGAATACGATTCTTACATTTTCAGGAAACACATTTTTCCTTAAGAACTATTTTATTGTGCTATGTAGAAATGCATTTCACCCAGAATGCTGGCAGTGAATCTATCACCTGTCCATGTGACCCAGCTCAGAGAAAGGTGGAGAACTCTCAAGCACACAGAGATGGCTAAATAGTATCACAGGTCAGGCTCCACACATTTAAACAAGCCATTCTCCTGTCATGTAAACTGTTGACAAATCATTATTCGAAAAGCTTTTTTAAAAATGGCAATAACTGAAGGCAACTGGTTAAAATGGATGTGAAGAGCTGAGGTTTTAAACTTGGCATATAAAAACACCCAAAACTCTGCCACCTGGAAACACAGAGATGAGCTGCCTTATCTGCAAACCTGTCTCCAGAGTGGCACGCTCTGTGTCCGACTAGACAGGGTACCCTGTGCTCTGGGTAGAAGACTGAACTTTGCAGGGATGTGTAATATTCCTTTACTGAGAACACTAGAATCACTCTCTGCCACTGAAGCCTAAAGGTGGATCATCTCCGGGCTCTTCATGTTGGTTCTGCTTCCACTCTTGAGATGTTGGTAGTCAGGAGTCTCTGTGCTCTTCTTCTGAGCCACGTGATCTTCCCATAATTCACCTACTGTTTCCATTTACAGGGGAGGAAACTGAGGCACAAGACGTTCAATAGATAGGGGCTGATGCCGGTTTTAAGTTTTATTTTCCATTCAGCAGCGCTCGTGACTTTAAATCGCTGGGATTACATCTCCCAATCAGGGGCCAGGCATGTCAGACCAGAAGGGATCTCAGAACCCATCCATCTCAACCTTTTTCCATTTTACAGACATTTCTATAGAGCCTGGCAATATGCAAAAACAAATGGGATCCAACTTAGACAGCAGCCAGAACCTCTGCACCAAGGAGTGGGTGCTCTTTACGCCAGAGCAGAAGAATGTGCCGTCATAGCTTGGACTGGTTTTATTTTTCCTCAACCCTCAGTGATGCACAGCGCTACCCTCTGAGCCAAATAACTCTCATCTTTATAAGCACAGCAGCGTCTGCTTGCAGGGATATCCCCACACCTGGGCTTGTGAACTGCTGACATTCTCTCACTGAAGGAGGGGAGGGCAGAGTTGCTGGACTCTCACTGGAGCATGTCCGGCCACTCCCAATCATTTGTATGCAATTGAGCCTTAAGTACAGGTGGCCACAAAGCAGGCTAGAGACCAGGGGAAAGGGGTCCTACCTGCGCACCCTTGGGGGCCCATATCTGTTCTTGGTCTACACTTCCTGACCTATCTGCTCTGGGATCACCCACGTTCCTGTGCATACCCCCTTACCTATGCTCTCTACAGAAGCCCAAGAAACTTGTTTCCCATGGGGTGAAATTTGGCGGAACCAAGCCCTGGGTGGTTGAGACTTTAGGAGAAGAAAGTGGATGTGGTTTGCCTCTCCCCTGGGGAAAGAATTTTAACAATACTCACCTGCCCCACAGACAACACAGAAAGCACCCAGTACCAAAAGAAGGTCCCCAAACTGACGAGGCTCAATGCCACCCCAGGGCCTGGTGGAGGAGTGAAAGTCCTTCTGGAGCCTGGATTTGAGAGAGACCAGTCCATCTGTCTAATTCTCGTTTTCTGTTGAGAAGGCCATCAGTGCTCCCACCAAGGTCTTAAAATAAAATGCATGAAATTGTGCAACCTCTTCACAGTCACGTGTCTGTATCCTGATAGGATTCCAAAAACAATCAGCAATCGAGAAACGTTAAATATTTCCTCACAGCTAATCATGTGCCCCGCCCCAACCCCCTATCCTCCCTCCTCTAACTCTTCGCAACAGAATTTATTTCCTATTTGAAAGCCAATCTCACTGGTTATTAGATATTCTCCCTGCTGTCACTATCAGTAAATTATTAAACAGCTGACCAAGCTTTGTTTTAAAATGATTCTCTTATGAAGCTCAGTGATATATTTGCCATGAATACTGAATGGCGCCTGGGTCTCTAAGGATACAGGAATTATTCCCATTTACTACCTTTAGCAAAATGTGTAGCAATTAGCAGTGAGGGCTTGACTTGGCTCACAGTGAGAGAGATGCCTGTAGCTCATCTCCCATGGCTTGCTTCCTTCGTGACCAGCCTGGCTGGGAGACACATGCTCAGCATCTAGGCCATGTCACGGGGCTCTGTGTACACTTGCCTTTCTCAGTCCTCACCTCCTTTCTCCACTTGCCACCCCTGAGCCACACCTTTGGGAATCCTTGCTCAGTAGTTAAGAGCTCTTGCTGCTCTTCCAGTGGACTGAAGTTTGATTCCTAACACCCAACCTTGCATCCTCCTGTAACTCCAGCTCCAGGGAATTTGATTCCCTCTTCTGAGGCCCCTGGGCACAAATGAACTCAGTACACACACACATACACAAACACACTCAATCACAGACACATATACACTCATACATACACAAATACACATACACACACATACATACACACATATACATACATACATACACACACACATATACACATATGCACACATACAGACAGACACACTCAATCACAGATACATATACACTGATACACATATGCACACATATATACATACACACAAACACACACACACATGTACACAGGTACACAGACACAATCATAGACACATCTACACTGATACATACACAATGTACACATACATATACACATACACACACATATATACATAAAAATGTACACAGACACAATCACAGACATATACAGTCATACATACACATAACACATACATGTACACACACATATATGTACACACATACACAAACACACATACTCAGGCACAATCACAGACACATACACACTCATACACTTACACACACACACAGACAGACACACACAGACACACATTCAGACATAATCACAGACACATACACACCCATACATACACAGACACTCATACTCAGACACAATCACAGGCACATACAAACTACACACTTACATACACATATATATACACACGTACATGTACACACACATACTCAGACACATTGAATCACAGGCATATATACATTCATACACTTACACACACACACTTTTTTAAAAGAAAAGCCTGACTGAAAGTGAGAAAGTGCCATGTCTGTCTGTTTGTCCAACGGTGGAATGGAAGTCATCAAGGACTCTGTAATGAGGGAAACGGGACCTGACATCAAGTCAGTGCTCAGGACTAAGGTTCCTTGTTTCCAATGACTACTACATTCATGCAGGTTCACTGTGTTGTAAGCATCAGAGGCTTAAGCCAAGAAGGAAATATGTTGGCTTCTCTCGCCAAACAGCAGTTGATGAGTGAAAATCTAACCATGGAAAATACACGTGCTTCAGATCCTTACAACAGGGGCTATTCCGTGCAGGAAAAGTAGGTACACAGATGATGAGGCAGGTGAGAGGTGGGCAGGGGGCAGGTAACGCAGCCATGCCAGAGGGAAAGCAGTTAAGAAGGAAGGTCTGAGAGACCAGGAAGGTATTAAGGCATGGAAACCAGCACCTGGCCAGGTGTGGCTGGGAGAAGCTAGAAGCAATGGGGCTATCCCTGTGCTGCTGGAGAAATCACCCAGAGCAGAGATGAGAGGTGATCCTGCTTCTACCTTCCCTTGCCCCTCTGCATCCAACAAGGGTCCTCCATTGGCCAAAGCACCAGAAGCAGGCTGAGAAAGTAGTCTGGGAAAGGCCAGAAGCTGGGGTCAGCCTCTTTGCATATGGAGCCAAGCAGGAAAAAAAGAGAAAGCATGGGATTGAAGACAGATGGGCCTGGGGCCACGCCAAACCCAAAGGGCAGTGGGAAAGCCAGCCTTGGAAACCAGTTGGCCTTAATGGGGCTCTGCCTCTGCTCTATTCGTTAGCTGTGTCTTCCAGCTCTGCTTAAGTGTCAAGGCACAGAGTACATGGCAGAGGGCATCCATCCATTCTCCCAACTCCACGTTCAGAGAAAACCGTGCTTTCCTCCTCCACTCCTTTTATTGTATGGGGCGTGGCATGTCTGGCTTGTGGTCAGATGACTGGGTGTACCGTCCAGTTAGAATGCTGGGAGCTTGAGGCATTATCTGCCTGATAGAGGACACATCTCCTGCAGGGGCAGCTGTGAGGGGTTTGGGCTGAAATCTGAGCCATCGGTCTCAGGAGCTATCACTGAATGCCTACCATCCCTTGTGAACAAATTTGCTCTGCTCAGTGGGTGCTCCGGGGTTCTGAGGTGGCAGCTCTACTGGACCCAGCCTGTCAGAACAGCCCATTGCCCCACAACGGACCACCAGGATTTGCCTATCTTGATCATGTGCTCATCTGAGTGGCCACAGAGCTTAAATTTGTTCTGAGCATCAAGGGGAAATTGCAGGGAGAAGGGGGGGCATGAGTACTTCCCCCCAAACAGAGAGAATCCATTCTCCCTGAGAAATACACTGGGAAATTAAGAGAGAATGGTAGTCATTATTCCTGCATAGTGAATATTTTCAATTCCTCTTCCAGTTCCCTTTGACATGATCCATGAGCTTTCTTTTACCAGCAAACCCTTCCGGATGGAAGCTTTGTAAGCAGCAGCAGGTCATGCCTGTCTTTGCTTTTGCCATGTTTCACACAGGAGATGTCCCATCAGCTTCAGCACCAGAATGAGAAAGACACTGTGGGCTTCCTGCCAATTCTGAGTAGCCATGTGGTGAAGATCCAATAAATAAACCTCTGTGCTTTAAGCCACAGCAGTTTGGGAGTCTCTTGTTACTGCAGCAGAACATGGATTATCCTGACTGGTTCTGTGAGAAAGATACTCAAAATAGTGGAATCTGTTGAGCTGTATACTAAGGCATCTGCCAATCAAAGCAGCCCTAAACACTCATGTCAAACAGCCCTATATTAGTGGAAGCCAGGGGAAGAAATTAGACATTGCTTGTTATTCTGAGTATCATCAATGGCTAGGTCACCATCCCTATCTTCCTCACAACACTGTTTTTGCCCAGCTTGATAATAATGGCTGTAGTTAAAAACTACCATTCGTTGATCATTTGTCATATGTCGAACACCATATAAAGTATTTACAAGTCTACGTGATAGGCATTTTTATCCTCAGATTTCAGATATGAAAACCCAAAATCCAGAGCAACAATCTTAATGTGCCCAAAGCCATATAGTATCCTCTTCCAGAGCAAATGTTCTTAACTACTTATCCTTCAGACCATCCCACAAGCATCTTCCCACAAAAGACAACCTGCCTGCCCTGGGTCACACTGGCCTCATGCGTTCCCCAGATACAGTGGTCAGCTCTATCCTTGGTCACAAGGGACTTAAGGGCCCTTGGTTGGAGGATACTGTGACAGCTATTAGATCAGTCTGATCAATGGCCCCAGGAAGGCTCTGAATATCTAAACACTGTTTTCTCCGTCCTTCTGATCTTACTCTTAGCTAGTTTCCCAGTCTAGAAATAGGACCCTGTCTCACTGTAGTCCAGTGGTTCTCAACCTTCCCAAGGCTACAACTCTTTAATACAGTCCCTCATGCTGTGGTGACCCCCAACCATAAAATAATGCTGTCTATACTTCACAGTTGTAATATTATTACTGTTATGAACCGTAATGTAAATATTTTTGGAGATAAAGGTTTGCCAGAGGGGTCACGACCCTAGGTTGAGAATCTCTGCTCTAGCGCCTGAGTTCCAGCTTCAGTGCTAGCTAATGCTGTGCTTCATCCCATAGTAGACTTCTGGGTCCTCTGACTTTTCACCCCATACCAGCTGTAGCTACTTCAGCCCCTACAACAGCCAACCAGATTTACCTCTGATGGATTTCCTGTGCACCTGGCAGTGTTTTATCAACTTGACACAAGCTAGAGTAATTTCAGAAGAGGGAAGCTCAAATGAACAAGTGCCTGCAGCTGATTGGCCCGTGCACTGGAGCCTTTTCTTGACTAATGATTGAAACAGGAGAGCCTTTATCACTGTGGGTGGTACTGCCCCTGGGCAGGTGGTGCTGGGTTACTTAAGAAAACAGCCTGAGCAAGCCATAGGGAGCAAGACCATAAGCAGCATTCTTCCATGGCTTCTGCTTCAGTTCCTGCCTCCAGATTTTTGCTCTGACTTCCTTCATTGATTAACTATGATGTAAGCTGAAATAAACCCTTTCCTCCCCCAAGTTGTTTTTGATCATGGTGTTTTATTACAACAATAGGAACCTAAGACACCAATGAGAATTTCTGTTTACTTATTTATTCATTCATTTATTTATTTACTAATGTTGGTGGGTCTTGCTGTATAGCCCAGGCTGGCCTGAAATTGATAATACCCCTGCCTCCGTTTCCTTAGTGTTGAGATTATAGGCTATCATACTAGTAACCCATACCACTTAACACACATCATGTTCTTTCCCTTGTCAGTATTAGAGGATATGAATCAACCGTAGAGAGTATGCTATATAGCTCTGGAACTCTGTCAGAAACGGATATTCTATGTGTGTACACATACATGTGAGCATGAGTGCATGCTAGTGTCCAAAGAGACTGAAGTTATAGGTGTTTGTGAGCTGCCAGACTTGGGTACTAGAACTCAGGACCCTTGGAGGAATAACATGTGCTCTTAACTCCAGAATTTGACATTCTTGGCATGAAGATGCTGATCATCATTGAATGAGCACAGAAGATAGGCAATGAGAAGACAGAATACACAGGGTCTCAGACACTGTTCTAGTGCTGCTAAGAGACACCATGACCAAGGCAATTCCTATAAAAGAAAGTATTTAATTGGTGCTTGCTTTCAGTTTCAGAGGCTTAGTCCATTATCATCATAGCAGAGAGCATGGCTCCACAGGAGTAGCTGAGAGCTACATCCTGATCCACTGGTCAAGAGAGAGAGACTGGGCCTGGCATGGGCCTTTGAAACCTCAAAGCCCGCCCCTAGTTGAATACACTTCCTCCAACAAGGCCACTCCTCCTAATCCTTTTCAAAGAGTGTCATTCCCTGATGACTAAGCATTCAAATACATTAGCCTATGGGGGCCATTCTTATTTGAACCACCATTCATAGTATTACAGAACTTTCTCAGTTGCCCTGTTCCTACATTCACAGCTCCAAGAACTCTGCTTTCCTGACCTTGCTGTCTTGACCATTTACTGTTTGATAGTAGCGGTGGGCTACCCTTCCACATTGGGCCAGTCAGTGTACATCGCTGCCTAACAGTACCCAAGCACAAGAGTAAGCTTCTTTCTTTGCCGAACCTTATTCGTCACTCAGGGATAAGTAAAGGATGCTGGCACAAAGACAGTGGAATCCCAGACATACTTAAAAGGTAGGACAAGTGGGGTATGCAGATGGAAGGAGACCACTTGAGGAAAGCGCAGCACTCGTGGCAAATGCATGGTGAATACAAATAGACACCTGGGCATGATAGTGCTTGGGAGGCAGAGACAGGGAGATCTCTGTGAGTTCAAGGCTAGCCTGGTCTACACAGGGAGTTTCAGGACAGCCAGGAGCACATAGTGAGACTTTGTCTCAAAAGGAAAAGATAAGGAAACCCAGATCAAGTGGAGAGCCACACAGCTGAGATCACTAGCTAGCCAATGTGTTTGCTTTTCCAGCTGTATAACGTATATTTGGAAATAAGCTAACCTTTATTTGATTAACAGTGGTTAGGATTGTCTTTAACAAACTCGCAACTACAAGCTATTAATTCACATGATCAAGTCCCACCACAGAATTTGATTGTTTTGTACCTGGCAGAGGATGGAGGGAAATCCTGCTGATAGAAGACCTGTGAACACCCACACACATACTCTAAGCTACATGGGTAGGTCCGTAACTTTCCCAGCTTTGCAACTCTGTGTTACAATACACACATACACACACACACACACACACACACACACACACACACACATTCATGGGCATGTGCACACAAGCACACACACAAGAAAAGCTAGGACCTAGGAAATCTGCATGACTTTATCATGCTAGAACTAGACCCACCCACCCCCATGATCCTCCTGTTGCATTTTGCTTCCTGGGACTATCCACCAAGCTTCCATGAATCGCACATGAAGTCACAGCTAGGGTACCTGGAGCTGGAAGAAACAAGTGGTATTCGGGAAATGCAGGCACTGTCATTGCCTCTGCTCCCCAGGGGTACATCTGTGATCCCAGGACTTGAGAGGCTGGGGCAGCAAGATTGTGAGTTGGAGGTCAGCCTGGACAATATAGTGAAAACATGTCTTACAAAAACTAAGCAACTGGATGACCAATGGGGGAGATGGCCCCCAAAAGGCCAAAGAACATATTCCAGTTGCAACAAGTCAATCCAACATTTTAATGACTGATCACATTTACAGATGGCTCTGGAAGCCAGGAATAAAACACAATGTATCCACCCATTAGAAGAGAGAAGATTCCATAAAGATTTGGGGCTATTGAACTTCAAAAGTCCTGGCTGCATAACAATCACTCTGTCCTCAACTTCTGCACCAGGCAAGCCTTGAGTGGAAACATTTTCTATCATCAGGAAAGTATTCTGTTCGGTGGAATCAGTTTCTTGATAAGGTGGTAATTACTGGAGCAATTTTAGTAGGTACAAAAGCATTTTTAACAGTTTTAATTATTCAAAAGCCTGACTAATTATCAAGTCCATGGATCAGAGGCCAAAGGGGATAAAGCATATGAAAATGGTTACTATGGCAGGGAGAAGGGAGAATTCAGCCAGCTTCAACTGGGAAGCTACCCTGTGAGCTTATAGTGAGGACTGTGCCCTGATGCATTTGCTGAGAGTGGACACCGGCCTGGATCATAGAAGACACGGATTCTGATGCCTCACTGACCTTCCATCCTAGATTGACAGACATTCTGTCATCAGTATTAAAGGATAGGAGTGGACTGTAGGGGGAAAACATATGGCTCTGAAACTCCGTCAGGAGCTGACATTCTACAATTCTGTAGTACTTTATGTATGTGTATACATGTATGCATGCATGTCCATGTGTGTGTGAGTGTGCGTGTGTGTGTATGCACACACATACATACGTGCCAAAGAGGCTGAATTTACAAGTGTTTGTGAGCTGCCAGACCTGGGTGCTAGAACTCGTGTGCTGTGGAGAAATAACACATGCTTTCCCCAGCCTAAGGACTGTCTTAAGCTACATACTTCATTGATTTTACCCTCCTGGGGACAAGTTGTTCCTGAAGTTGCAAGAGCAGTGGTCATATTTGAAGTACAAAAAGGAGTTGGGCAGGTAATGAGTGGTGACAGGCAGAGTGTGACAGGGCTTCTCTGGTAATGAGAGTATTCCCTTACAAATGTCAATTTTGGGGTGAAAAAAAAGCCATCCTCGTTCCTTGAGCATTTATGGAACACCTGATTTAACTGAGTTAGTTCTCATACTGGAACTAACCTCGGGCCCTCCCCTTCACCCCCCCCCCCCCCCCCCGACTCACACCAGAAGGCCCACAGTCCTTCAGTTGCATTTTGCTTCCCAGGATGGAGAGCATCTTGTGTGTTTTGGAGCCACCCAAGGGATGTGAGAGAAGGATGATTAAATCTGACATGGTCGTAATTAGATAATACAGGACAGACAGTGACCCACCATGGAGGAACACAAAGCATTCAGGAAGTTGTACAAACACAATTGTGTTAGACCTGAGAGAACAAGAAAAGTCTGGAGGCAGGAGGAACATGAAAGGAAGAAGGCTGTTTCAAGTGAAGAGGAGCTTGGAAGCTGAAGCCAGCTGGCAGGGGTTGCTTAACGAGGCTGTCTCTGTACTGTGCCCTGTGTCAGGTCCTAAGGACAATGCCATGACTCTCTGCCACGCACACCTGCGTGATGGCGGTATTTGAGGCGAAAACTTCAAGGAAAGTCAGCCTCCTGCC
>NW_022196897.1:148638030-148700361 GCF_008632895.1 Mastomys coucha
TACACCACCCATGTGTAGTCTGTTTGTCAAAGCCTTATCCCGTGTCCACCTGGCCAGAATCCCTAGTCGCGCGGAACAAGGGGCCCCCCGCGAGAAATCCAGGTCCGTGGTAACTCTCCATCTTACCCTGACCAGACTATCCTTAGTGAGTGCAAAGTCAGAGCTAAGTGAAGAGAATCAACAAAGATCCCGGACCAACCCACAAAGACCCCGGGCCTGTTTGTTCCAACGACATAGCATGACCAGGCTGATGTCTAGCACTGAATGAAAGGCCCATTCAGTGATGACTTGTCTAAACAATAAGCAGATATTTGTCACATCAGCCACAAGGTGACATTTCTTCTGATGGAAGCTATCAATACATCCAATTCACATTGATGGAATTATCTTCCGTGAAACCACTCGGGCTCCTCGCTACCAGGATGGTACCGGGGTCTCAATACGTTTCCATTGTCTCAATGAAAAGAATTAAAAACACAAAGAAAATCTAATTTAGAATAAGTTATTGCAAAGAACAGTGGTCTTACCTCAATGCTGGTCCTGCTTTTTAAGGGGTTCTCATCCTGTGCCAGGGAATGTTCTGGGTGTAGCAGATGTGCTCGGTGTGGCTCTTAACCCTGTGTCCGCCTGCCAGCCCCTGCTTTACTTTACCTATGGGTTTTCTCTACCTTCCAGCATCCACCTTGCATGGCAGCCCCTTAGTACCAGGCACTGAAACACCTCATTTCTGCGTGCCCTTGCTCTGTTGCATAGGCACAGGTGTGCACTCACACATTAATTTCTAGCGAAGGGAGGAGCCTTCAGCTAAGGATGGGTGGAGTCTCATTGAGCAAACAACCCACTCCAGTGTTGCATGTCACTGAGAGGCAACACAGAGTCTCACAATATCCTCAGCAGGAGAACGTTCCAGTCTCTCAAGGCATTACCTTGCTGACTGCTGCACCATGTGATGACTGATCTTTCTGGTCTCCTTGGATGCATCTTCTGTTCTGTCTTCATCTCCAAGATGACCATTTGCCTTTAAATCCGTGCTTCAAGGTCTTTGCCCCCAGATAATCCAAAGCCAAATACTGCCCTATAAGGGAGGAAGGTATTTATTGACACCCTTAGTTTAGACCAAAAAAATAAATGGAACCAGGGAAAGGTTGAATAACTTATGGAAGATCACAGGGCTGGAAAGAGACAAACCTTGGCATCAAACTCAGGCTCAAAGTCTGTGTGGTAAACCCACCATTCCTGGGAGAACCACACAACCACAGAGAGCTCCGGCTGCATTTCCCTGGCTCTCAGAGACAGACTACAGGGCTAGGTGGGTGAATATACACTTTCCCTGATTCATCTCCAGCCCTGTCTTAGAGATTCCAGTGCATAATTCCGAAGAGTGCTTGAGCAGACATTTGATGTGATTTTCAATGCAGTGGCAGCCACAAGGTGATCCATCAGCCAGATCTTTGACAGAGAATTGATCTTCAGGGTCAGGAAGTAAACCTCCTGTTTACGTAGGATGCACTTGGCATGCGCCCTTTGAGTAGCACACTGAAGATAAAGCACAGTCAATGGCAGTCTTTGTCAATGAGTTTGTTATGGCATGTGAGGGGTTCCACTAGCGCTCAGGATATTTGCCCTGTCTCTTCTGTTCTTTCTTTCTTTTTTCCGTATTACAAACACTTTGTCCTTTCTTTCCCACCTCCCAGGCCTCTTCTGTTCCAAGCATCTGCACCCAACATCACAGAAGTAGAACGAATACTTACATGGTTCTCTGACCATCTGCCATGTTTTATTTCCAACTGATCTCTCTCTGAATTTCCTACTCTGTTTCATGTCTGTCTGAGTAATTTCAGAACCACAGATCGGTAAAGACTGGGTTTCTCTGGGCTTTCTTTCCTCTGCACCAAGAGAAAGGTCTATTGTAGGAAACTGTCTGTGAGATTCATTGATTGTTGGCACTAACGAAAAGAAAAAAGAAAACTTTCTTCCCTTAAAGCTATTTCAAAAATCTTAGATAATGATAGTAGAAAATAACCCCCAAAATGAGAAGAGCAAGATGCAAAAGTTTACTATCAGGCCTATTTTGTCATCCTAAAATCTTATCCACTTTGCTTTTGTAGTGAAATTTGAGTTGTTATGATGGGAAGCTGAGGGAAGTGTCTATGTTTACCTAAAGAGTACAGTGTTTCCTCATCCCATTTCTTCACCTTAGCAAGGTTTGCTGTTCTTTGTTCACACCTCAAACAAATCAAAATCATACTTCTGTTTTCTTCCTGCCTTTCATGTTGACAAACAGATAGATACAGCTAGGTTTTTTTTAAAGCTAGAATGGAAGAAAGGAAAAGGGCAGGAAAGGGAGAGAGATGGAGAAGAAGGAAAGAATAAAAGAAGAACAAGTGTCCACAGAGTAGAGTCTCTGAGAACCTCAATTGGAACTCTACCATTGACCATTGTTGATTAAAAATGCCTCAAAGCGTTCAAGGCCAGCCTGGTCTACAAAGTTGAGTTCCAGGACAGCCAGGGCTATACAAAGAAACCCTGTCTTGAAAAAACAAAAAAAACAAACAAACAACAACAACAACAAAAAGCCTCAAAGGCATCTGAGTCAATCACTCATGTAATGACTTATCCTAGGCCAGGCCCAGCTCCCTCATCCCAGCATCCCAGCCAACCGAATACTGGTGAGTGTACTTCATCCATCTCTATATCCTGGAGTTCTGATACATGAAACCTAGATTCTGAGAGGCCCAGAGGTGAGTCCTGTACTCCGTTCTCCAAAAGTGACTTGTCTGTGCTGTGTAACAGCCCCTACTCACAGAGGCTCTAAACAGCAGAAATGCATGCCCTGCTCATGCCACTTGCCTGGTATAAGAATACTAAGACCTCTGCTTCAAGGTGTCCTCACTCAGGGACTGTAGCTACCAGAGGCTCCATCTCTGCTCTCCCATGATCACTAAAACAGGAAAGGGGGCTCTGAAGAGTCCCACGATGGCCCTTAAATCTTTTCCTGGAAGTGACACAGGTCACTCATGTCTCACGAGCCACACAAGTCTCTGTGTTAACTTAGCTCAAGAAAGGAGGGAATCACTTGTGGTTCACAAGAGGGAGCCATCAAATGTCGAGTGGTCAGAAGGTGTCAAGTTCCTTGACACGGAGGAGCATGCCATCTTTCAAAGATGCCAACGGCAAATAAATAAGAACTGAGTAGTCCCCTTGCCGAAGAATAAATTTAATGGTACAAATTTAGAGAAGTAAAAATCCTCACCTAGGGAGCTAAACCTTTTAGAATGAACACAATTTGTCAGATGAGAACATTGAGGAGAGTGGGGACTCAAACACTGAATAAGACCCGGCCTAGCATTTGGGTTATAGACTTAAAAAGTGACAGTTAAAGGTCAAGAAGACATGAGTTAGGTTGAGGAGATAGCTCACACAAACCTGCTAGCCTTCACTCAGCATCCCAGAACACAGGCACCTGTAGTCCTAACACTCCCATAGGATATGGGAGACAGGCCGGAGACCCCTAAACAGCTAGCCTGGCTTACACAGAGGCAAAGTGACTCACTCAAGCAAGATAGAAAAGTGAGAACTGATATCCAAAGGTTGACCTATGACCTCCACATGTGCAGTGACATGTGCATCACACACACACACACACACACACACACACACACACACGCACACATACACACCAACATTTGAGAAGAGGAGAAAGAGAAGGAGGTGGTAGTGGTGGCAGTGTTGGTGGTGGCAGCGGCGGCAGCAGCAAAGAAGACAAAAGACAAAACAAGTCAAGCATGCAGGCTCACAGCTTTGATCCAGCTCTCAGTAAAGGCAGGTGGATCTCTATGAGTTCAAGTCCAGGCTAGCCTGGTCTTCATAGTAAGATCCAGGCCAGTGTGGGCAACACAGTGAGACCCTGTTTTTGTGTTGTCTTTCTTTTATCCTTAGAGAGACAGAGACAGAGACAGAGGCAAAGACAGACAGACAGACAGACAGACAGAGAGCAAGTTGATGAGTAGTGATCACTCCATAGCCTTCCATCTATTTTCAGGATTCCCCAAAACAGCACACCTACAAGTGCTCAAGTCCTGTATATAAAATGGCACAGAGCTTGCCCAGAACCCAGCACATACTCCCACATGATTCGAACGATGGAGACCTTTGAGATTAGTCTGGTTGAGCAGTCAAGGCAAAGCCACCACCCTGTCTGAAATCCACATCTGCAGGGTTTCAGTGTGGGTTGTCCGGTTGTCAGGTGTATAGTGAGCCCTCTAGTGGATGCTGTTGGAACTCATCCTGAGCCTCTCAGCCCGTTAGTCACCACCGTGGGTGCTCACAGCTGCCTTCTAAAGATGAAACATGGCCCCGGCCTTAGCCTTCAGCAGCCCATGTCTTAGACTATCTCTGTCAGGTGGCTTTGGGCTTTGGAGCCGCTCTGCTCCGACAGAGATGTGAAAATCGCAGGATCTATGTGTCCCTAGAGCAGCTTTCCGCCAGGACTATGGACAGTGCGCCCAGAGTATAAAGATGCTGCTTGCCAACTGCAGGGCACCCTACAGAGTTGCACTCCAGCTCCTTCTGTAGGACTTTGTCCTGAAGACACACCCGGCTTGACCCCCTCCAGTTCTGCAGCCATCCCCACCTCTGTCTGTTTTTTCCTGGGTGCACTTTCACTTATAGACACATGCCCATTCCAAGCTGTGTTTCTCTGGAAGACCTCAGGCAGCAGAGTGTGAGCCTGGATCTTTAAAGGACTCTGGGGACTCAAGCAGTGAATAAGATACAGCCTGTTTTCCAAGGAGCTTATGGTGATGTGGACAGAAAAATGTATAAACAAACTATTCCAGGTTGTGTGTGATCATACTGGAGAGGGGATGAAAATAATGGCAATCTGAGGTGGGGAGGGAGGGTGTGCCAGCTAGTCTTTACGTTAACTGGACACAGGCCAGAGTGCTCTTAGAAGAAGAAACCCCATTTGAGAAATGTTTCCATAAGAGCAGGCTCTAGGCAAGCCTATAGGACATTTTCTTTATTAGTGATTGATGTGGGAAGGTCCAGCCACACTGTGGATGAGAATTCCCCTAGCCTGGTGGTCCTAGGCTCTATTTGAAAGCAGGCTGAGTAAACCATGAGGAGCAAGTCAGGAAGCGGCATTCCTCTGTGGCTTCTGCATCACCTCCTGCTTCCAGATTCCTGCCCTGTTTGAGTGCCTGCCCTGATGTCTTTCAAAGATGAACAGTGATGTGGAAGTGTAAGCCAAATGAACCCTTTCCTCTGCAATGTGCTTTTGGTCATGGTGTTTCATCACAGGAACAGTAACCCTAAGACAGAGAAGGCTGCAAGATCTTAACCTTGGACTGGCACCTTAAGGAGCAATAGGATTTGGCTGAAGGAAAGGCAAGGAAGAGGATTTTTAGCTGGGACACAGTTGGTCAGAGTCAGCAGCCACAAAGGGGATGGCAAATAAAGCATAGAGAGACAGCTTGTGTACAATGGTGGAAGAGACAGTGGTAAGCAACCCACATGTGACTGTGAGCCATCAAATGGTAGCCACGCAGGAGGAGCAAAGAGGTCCCCTGAGAAAATGGTCCTACAGCTGCTCATCAAGAGAGGACAAGCACTCTCAACTTGTGCTCCCAGCCCACCAAGATCTTCCAAGGGCAGCTTTTGCTACCCTCAAGTTCAACAACATCTGAAACCTGCAATTACTCTCACTCCTGAATTTTTCACACACACACACACACACATACACACTCACACACACACACACACGTGGCTTCCAGGAACGGATCAAGAATCAGAAGACTGTGGACAGCAAGGTCTAGGAAATAGTTTAGTTTGATTCTCCCAAAAGCAGAATCTGTTGCAAGGATTTAGGCACCTGAAATTTCTTGGAGATCAACAACAACAATGACAAAATATATGATCAGAGAGGTAGGGACATGAGAAAGAAGAAAGCAAGCCCAGACTGGGGGTGTCCCGGAGCATGTTGCCATTGCAGGCAACAGGAATGTAAAACCAAGAGCTGTGGAGAACAGCATCTTTCATACACACCCAAGCTTCACCAGAAGGCAAGAGTGGGCCAAATGCTTCTCTCAGCCTCATCAGCTGCTGGCTGAAGGAAGCTCCCAGGGGGAGGGGTGATGATTCTCTGGGAGGTGGCAGAGGGCCAACAGGTACAGAGAGAAAGTACCGGGTCAGTAGGCTCCTATACCCCAAAACAGGATGAGCACACTCATATGCACACCCCACTTGCTTCTTGTGCTCCTCTAAAGCTGGGGAGGAGAAACATCCTGTTGTCCAGATTTTCCCTTCTCCTCCATAGAATAGTTAGAAGAAGCATCAGAAAAAAAAATAGCACCCATCAAAGTGGAGTTGACACCCATCCCCAAAGCATTCAAGCATTCTTCTCTCTAACTGATTTGAGGCCAGTGTACCTGCCATTTGGCATGGATTCGTTTCCTTACTCCATAAAGCAAATGTGCAAAGGATCGAGCTCACAATAGCCCTTGGAGCAAGTCAAAGTATAATCTCACTTTGAATTCGTAAAGAATCACCAAATCTGTCCACCTGAACACAACAGTGGAAAGTGGCATTTGCTCTTCCATAAAACTCTCCGAGCTCCATCTAATGTTTGAGTGTAAGTCTCTGCTTTTCTTTCTCTCAGCTGCTGGGTGAAGCCTCTCAGAGGACAGTTATGCTAGGCTCCTATCTAGAAGCATAATGAAGTATCATTAATAGTGTCAGGAATTGATTCTTGCCTGTGGGATGGGTCTAAATTTGGGGCAGTCATTGGTTAGCCATACCCTATGTCTCTACTCATCTTTGTCCCTAAATATCTCTGGTAGGCAGGACACATTTGGGTCAAAGGTTTTGTGGGTGCGTTGATACCTTTGTCCCTCCACTGGGAGTCCTGCCTGGTTACAGGAAGTAGCTACTTCTGGATCCATATCCCCCACTTCTGGGAGTCTCAGCTAGAGTCACCCCCATAGACTCCCTGGGACCTCTCTCCATCCCAGGGCTCTGGCACATCCTAGAGATTGCCTCCCCCCACTCTCTTCTCTCTCCCCTGCTCTCCCTACATATGATCTTCCCCACCACTCTGCCGTGCTCTCTTCCCTATCCCCTCTTCTACCAAGTTCCCTCCTTCCATCAACCTCCGATACCTGTTTTATTTCCCTGTGGGGCAGTGGTCTGTTCAGGCAGCCTGGGCCCAGTCGAGTATAAGTCTAGAACCCCGGAGCCCCAGTGGGCAATATTTCTTTTATCAATTGAGTAGGGGCTGTGAGATCTGAAGTAGAGTGGTTATTACGACCTTGGTCTTTGGGTTCGTCTGACTGAGGGGGCTCAGGAGCTGTGTTGCTATCAGTCTGTCCTATTGTAGATGGCCCTCTGCCATCTTTACTCTTGATGAGAGAAGCTACTCAGATCCATGAGTCCGGGCTATAAATATTATCCTTGGTCATGCATGGTGCTTGAAGGATTTCCTCCCACAACAAGGAGGTTTGGCTTTTGGCTATCTTTATTCCATGGTGTTTTAGTAGGGCACGTGTTTCCCTGGCCTGGGACGATTTTTTTATGGGATGGTGAGTTACCCATGATAGAAAAGAATAGAAATGTTTGTCCAATGGGAACATTCTCGTAGCTTGCCTGGCTTCCGGGGATTCTGCAGAGGTTCAAAATGCTAAGCCCTCCTGCAAATTTAAGGACTGGCAACTGCCCTGTGGCTTTTAAGTGGTTGCTGCATCACCAGGTTTTCTTTTTGTTTTAAGGAGAAGTTAGATAGAGAGTCTTTGCCAATACCCATTGCAGGCTGTCGGGATTTAGACAGAGGCCAGAGGGACCTTTAGCCAACACCAGAGAGTAGCTCTGGCCAGGAGACTTTAGTTGCCCCTTTAGTTTGTCCAAATCCACGCAATGGCGCTGAATGAAAACACAGTAGGAAAAGACAGATTGATTGTTTGTAAAGGTGGGGGGTTCACCTTCTAGCAGTATTCACCCCACATTAGGCGCCAGCTGTGGGCCTGAGTGCCAGAGACTTTCCACGGAGATCTCCGGCCTTACCTGGTGCAAGAGCCCTAGTGAAGGGAAGCAAGCATGGGCGAGGCTGTCTCTGCTGTCTTCCAGGCCACTCTGTTTCTCCATGCTGCCCAGAGGCCTACTAGCCAGTGAGGAGTGGGAAGCAGCTTCAGGCCACATTTTTGGGAGAGTAGACCTCTTCCCAAGTGTTACAGCTCTTAGAACAAAAGGCTCAGACAACGGAGTAGATCTTTCACGTGCTATTACTTCTCTGGATAGGATATATATACAGTTTTTTTTTTGTGGGGGGGGGGTCATTCAGATTTCAACAGCAGTTATCTCTCATTGGTTTGGGCTGAGAGTCTTTATTTGCATGTAAGAGGGCTTGACCAATATCACACACCTCTCCTGCTGGGACGGTTCTTTGGGGTTGGGACTAAAATATGAGCCAAGGTCCCAGGAGTTAGAGCTGAACTCCTTCCGTCCCTTTCAGGCAGAAATATTGCCCACTGGGGCTCCAGAGTTCTAGACTTATACTCCACTGGGCCCAGGCTGCCTGAACAGACCACTGCCCCATATTTCCCCTTCTGAGAAATACTCAACCATCCTCCCTTGGGCCCTCCTTGTTATTTGGCTTCTATGGGTCTGTTGATTACAGCATAATTACCCTGTACTTTATGGCTAAAATCCACTTGTAATGAGTACGTTCCATGCATGTCTACCTTACCTCACTCAGGATATTTTTCTATCCATCCATTTGCCTGCAGAATTCATGATGTCCTTGTCTATGATGGGTGAGTAGCATTGCATTGTATAAATTAACCACATTTTCTTTATCTGTTCTTCAGCTGAGGAACATCTAAGTTGTTTCCAGTTTCTGGCCATTATGAATAAAGCTGCTATGGACATGTCTTAGTCAGGGTTTCTATTCCTGCACAAACATCATGACCAAGAAGCAAGTTGGGGAGGAAAGGTTTTATTCAGCTTACACTTTCCACATTGCTGTTGATCACCAGAGGAAGTCAGGACTGGAACTCAAGCAGGTCAGGAAGCAGGAGCTGATGCAGAGGCCATGGAGAGATGTTCCTTACTGGCTTGCTTCCCCTGGCTTGCCCAGCCTGCTCTCTTATAGAACCCAAGACTTTCAGCCCAGGGATGGCACCAGCCACAAGGGGCCTACCCTCTTGATCACTAATTGAAAAAATGCCCCACAGCTGGATCTCATGGAGGTACTTCCCCAACTGAAGCTCCCTTCTCTGTGATAACTTCAGCCTGTGTCAAGTTGACACACAAAGCCAGCCAGTACAATTGACCCCTTGTCAACTTGACACACAAACACATCACTATTAAGCCTCAACCCTTATTTTCTTATTCATCCTCAAGATCTAAAGTCCCACAGTCTTTACATATTAAAAGTTCAATCAATTTAAAATGTCCAATATCTTTTTAAAATTCAAAGTCTCTTAACTGTGGGCTCCACTAAAATACATTTTTTCTTCAAAAGGGAAAAATATCAGGGCACAGTCACAATCAAAAGCAAAACCAATGTCTGAGATCCAACTCACGATCTTCTGGGCTCCTCTGATGACTTTGGTTACTTCTCCAGCTCTGCCCTTTGTAGCACACATCTTGTCTTCTAGGCTCCAGATGCCTGTACTCCACTGCTGCTGGATCATATGGTCCAAGTGGTAGAGCAGCCTGCATAGCAGCCTGGACCTGTTGAAGAGCCTTCTCCTGTTCCAGGCCCCATACAAAGCTAGCAGTTTCCGAGTCACTTGGTAAATGGGCCTGAGTAGCACACCCAAGTGAGGAATGTGCTGTCTCCAGAATCCAAATAGACCCACTAAACGTTGTGCTTCTCTCTTGGTGGTGGGAGGGGCCAGGTGCAATAACTTATCTTTTACCTTAGAAGGAATATCTCTGCATGCCCCACACCACTGGACTCCTAAAAATTTCACTGAAGTAGATAGTCCTTGAATTTTGGTTGGTTTATAATTATAATTATAATTATAATTATAATTATATAATATAATTATATATATATTATAATTATATATAATATATTATAATAATATAATATATAACATATTATATATAATATATAATATATATAATTATAATTATCCTGTACTTTATGACTAAAATCCACTTAAATGAGTACGTTCCATGCATGTCTACCTTACCTCACTCAGGATATTTTCTAGTTCCATTCGTTTGCCTGCAAAATTCATGATGTCCTTGCTTATGATGGCTGAGTAGCATTGCATTGTATAAATTAACCACATTTTCTTTATCCATTCTTCAGTTGAGAAACATCTAAGTTGTTTCCAGTTTCTGGCTATTATGAATAAAGCTGCTACGGACATCATTGAACAAGTGTCATTGTGGGATTGTGGAGCATCTTTTGGGTATATACCCAGGAGTGATATAGCTGGATCTTAAGGTATAACTATTCCCAATCTTCTGAGAACCTGCCAAATTGATTTCTGGAGTGGTTGTATAAGTTTTCACTCCCACCAGCAGTGGAGGAGTGTTTTCCTTGCTTTATAACCTCATCAGCATGTACTTTCCTTTAAGTTTTCGATCTTAGCCATTCTGATGGGTGTAAAGTGGAATCTCAGAGTCATTTTGATTTGTATTCCCCTGATGGCTAAGGATGTTGAACATTTCTTTTGGATATTAGCCCTCTGTCAGATGTAGAGTTGGTAAAAAGATCCTTTCCTAATCTGTAGGCTGCCATTTAGTCCTAATGACCATGGCCTTTGATTTACAGAAGCTTTCTAGCTCTATGAGGTACCACTTATTAATGCTTGACCTTAGTGCCTGAGCCACTGATGTTCTATTCATGAAGTTGTCTCCTGTACTGACAAGTTCAAAGCTATTCCTCACCTTCTGTTCTATTAGATTTAGTGTTTCTGGTTTTATGTTGAGATTTTTGATCTACTTGGACTTGACAGTTTGTTTGTTTGTTTGTTTGTTTGTTTTTGTTTGTTGAGACAGGGTTTCTCTGTGTAGCCCTGGCTGTCCTGGAACTCACTCTGTAGACCAGGCTGTCCTTGAACTCAGAAATCCACCTGCCTCTGCCTCCCAAGTGCTGGAATTAAAGGCGTGCACCACCACTGCCTGGCTGGACTTGAGTTTTGTGCAGGGGAATAAATAATGATCTATTTGCATTCTTCTACATGCAAACATCTAGTTAATCCAGCACCATTTGTTGACAATTCTTTCTTTTTTCTGTTGTATGATTTTGGCTTCTTTGTAAAAAAAAAAATCAAGTGTTTATAGGTATGCAGGTTTATTTCTGGGTCTTTGATTCATTTCCATTGACCAACCTGTCTGTTTCTACATCAATACAGTGCAGTTTTAATTACTATTGCCCTGTAGTACAGCTTGAAGCCATGGATAGCGATACCTCCAGAAGTTCTTTTGTTGTTCAGGACTGTTTTGACTATCCTGGGTTTTTTGTTTTTCCATATGACTTTGAGAATTGTTCTTTCAAGATCTGTAAAGAATTGTGTTGGAATTTTGATGGGGATTGCATTGAATCTGTAGATTGCTTTGGTAAGATGGCCATTTTCTCTGTGTTAATCCTACCAATCTATGAGTGTGGGAGATCTTTTCATCTTCTGATCTCTTCCTCAATTTCTTTCTTCAGGTCTTTCACTTGTTTGTTAGATTTACACACACGGTATTTTATGTTATTTGTGGCTATTGCGAAGAGTTCAGAGAAGGACTAAGGGACCCAAAGAGGACAGGGACTCCACAGGAAGACTAACAGAGTCAACTAACTTGGATTCTTGTGGGTTCCCAGAGCCTGAATCACCAACCAAAGAGTAAACCTGGCCTGGACCAAGCTCCCTGCACATATGTTGCACATGAGCAGCCTGGTCTTCATGTGGGTCCCCCAACAACTGGAGCAGGGGCTGTCTGTGAGCCTGTTGCCTGTCTTCCTTGTGGACCCTTCACCTTGTCTGGCCTCAGTGGGAGAGGGAGTGCCTAGTCTTGAAACTACTTGATAGGGGTGTGGTGGACTAAAAAGAATAGCACCCAGAGGGGTGCTTCCTCTTCTCAAAGGAGAAGGGGAAGGTGCAATGGGAGAGCAGGGAGGACTTCCATGAGCAGGTACTGAGAGGAGAGAAAGGACTGATATGGGGTTGTATTTGAATAAATAAATTAACTGAAAAAAATAATAATAAAGCCCAAAGAGGAAAAAAAGTGATATTTAGTGCACTGCATTCAAAAGCAAAGTCATGAGAAACTTTAGAATGCTGTGACCATAAAGGAACATGGAATTTTTTTTTCCTAGTCCATTGGTTTGCAAACTGCCTTGGGGGCCTGGGAGTTCTACAGAGGTGTGGTGAGGAATGGAGGAGGAGAAGGCTTTCTGCCCAGAGTGACTGTCTTCATTTGGATCCCCAGAGGAGAGGAGATGATCTGCTAACAAAGACCCATGCATGTGCAAGCCATATTTGGAGAATGACCCCAGGAACCAGTAGGGAAGTAAGAAAGGAGAGAGAAGAAACCATCCGATATGTTATGGAGATGGTGGCTCAGCATGTACAGGCACTTGCCATATATATCCTGAGTTTGAGGCCCAGGACTCACAGAAAGGTGAAAGGGGAGAACCAGCTGTCAGCCATCCCCTGTGGGTTCTGGGAATTGAGTTCAAATCCCCTGGAAGGATAGGAAATATTCCCAACCCCTGAGCATCCCTCCAGCCCCTAAAAAAAAATAAATCATTTTAAAGGTGTGTTATCAGCATATCGAGCACTGTGGGCGACTAGAACTGGAAACTTCTAAAGAACCTGTTCAGTTAGTGGAGCACCCTCCTCTGGAACATGCCACCAGACATGCCCAAAGTTCCTGGGCGCTGCTGTGTGAACTGCTCCAGCAATTGTCTGTTATTGGTTGAAAGCAGCTGTAGGGGCTGTATTTAACCCTCTGTCGAGGTGGGATGACAGACTTGGACTTTTGGTGGGATCAGTTGGAATTTTGCAGAGCTGGCAAACACAGATGTTTGCATGGGAATTGAGGCTCAAATCTTATCTGTTTTACATATCTGGTGGTTTGATCTGAAGATTCTCTATGATAAAGATACCCTAATAACAAACTTGGGCCGTTGTAGAACCACTAGGGTAATCAGATGCACTTATTTTACAAAGTCATGGGGCTGGGGAAAGGAGCATGTGGCTCCCTGTAGCAGTGTGGGGACCAGGGCTAATGCCACCTGAGCCTCAGACAGGGCTGTTTTCAAATGACACTCATTTCAACCACAGCTCATTTTTCTATTTCACTTTTTCCAGTTCCATTTCTCCATATTATCCTTACTCCCCACACATGCCCTGACGACCTTAGCGGACTATCTCCCAGCACCAACCACCCTAAGAGCTTTACACGAGTCATAGATAATACCATTCCTTCCCCCATTTTCATCCAGCTCCTTTGACGAAACCTTTTATACATTGGCAAACAGTAACCAAAAGTATGAAAGCTGAGGGAGGGGTGATACTGGCACAAGCACTGTGGAATGAAATGTAAATACGACACTCTACATGGGCAACATGCTGGGCTGATAAAACAACTTCTGCAAACTCAGTATCAAGGGGTCTGTTTCTAATGCAGCTGCCTATTGTCATTGGTGTTTGAAGATTAGTCAAAAGGCACCAGGCTGCCTTAGACGCTAATGTGTGGATGTCTTAATTTATAAAAGCCACTGTGCATCCTGCTAAGCTCTGCGTCCTCAGAATCTGGCGCTCTTTCTAGTACATTATAAGTGCTCAATAAATGGTTACTTAATGAATGAAAGAAGGAAAATCAGGGGCTCTTTACCCTACACCTCATCTTCCAACTCAAACGGAAAGGCTGGCTTGGAAGAGCCCCACATACCAAAATGTAACGACGTTCTAAAAACTGATTATGACTCTTGCCAATGATTTTTTTTTCTTGAATTGTGCTGACAAGGAATATGAAGATCATTTGCTCATTAAGTAGGTATTTATTCAGTGCTAACTCTATGTTGGGTGCTGAGACGCGATGTGAGAAAAGGGAGAAGAAAAAAGAGACTCTTCCTTTTTGAAGACTACAGTCAAAACCGGTAGGAATCCATCATCACATGAAGTAGAGGTCAAGATGCAGCAGGAAGAAGCAGAGCCAGGGTTTTAAAGAGACAGAGCCAACAATGCGTGATGCTTTCCTTCGAGAAAACCCAGTTCCCTTTCCTGCGAGTGTGAGCTGGCCAGTGCACTTCCTGCGACTGCAGACTGGAAGGTGTACTTCCTGTGAATCCTGGCTGGGCAGTGCACTTCCTGTGAGTGCAGGTTGGGGGGTGCACTTCCTGTGAGTGCAGGTTGGGCGGTGCACTTCCTGTGAGTGCGGGTTGGGCGGTGCACTTCCTGTGAGTGCAGGTTGGGCGGTGCACTTCCTGTAATTGCTGGTTGGTCAGTATGCAGGTCTAAGGATGCTTGACAACAGAATGACATGGCCAAGATTTGGGCTATGAAAAAAAAACAAAAACCAAGTCTCCCATCTTGAGTCTGTTTGCCTGTGTCCTCTTCTGCCTCTGCCTCACCTGCTCTGGTGAGGTCTTGTTGAGAGGGTACTCCATAGGGTGGGAAGGAAGGGAGGTACGCTGGAGGAGGAACTGAAACCTTCCCAGAACTATGCACAAGACCTTAGAAGCACTTCCAAGCTTGTTTTATACAGCCAAGTTGGGGGTCATTTGTTATGCAGTACCAAGTAACCAGCTGGAAGAAGTGCAAGACTCCTGGGATGTGGATGTGGATGTGGCGTAAGGTGCACCGTTCTGATCTAAAAAGTGAGAAACCACCTCCCTGAGCATGAGGTCCAGTCATAGAGCATCAAGAAGGCTGGAAAGGGCAGTCCAGGAACAGGAAGTGACAAATGCAAAGGCCCTGAGCGAAGAAATCACATTCTCAGATATACTCAACACTTACCAAGGTGGCTACGGAACAGATTATCAAATGAGGTTAGTTTATAGTGAAGCCAACATGAGAGCAGACCCATGGGGGGGGGGCATCATCGAGGACTTTGGGTCTTGGGAAATTAATGAGAAGTCTTTGAAAGGTTCTAAATAGGAAAATTATTTGATCACAAGTAGTTGATAATGTGTCTTATCATCTACTGTTTTTGTTCACGACATTCAGTTGACAGCTCCTTCTCACTGGTCTGGTTTTGATTTCCACACAGGCTCAAATAACAGTGGAAATTAAATGGACAAAGACCTCATAATTTTCAGTGCTAACTTCTTGCTAACATTCATCCCATTCCAAGGGTTGCCTGTCTCTGGCTACAAGCTCTGAGAGTGTTAGACAGACAAGGTTTGGGGAACCTCAAAATGAATTCCAAAGACTACTTTCTAATGCAGCTGTATAGCTGTGTCTCGTTCCCTTGGGGGAAAGGCCTAGTATTTTAACACATTCCCAAGGGAATCTTGGAACCTTAGACACCTGAGCCTGAGGCATGGATTCAGAGGCATATGAATTCTTGAGGAAGGAAACATCAAAGGAGAGGGTAGAGAACGGGGACAAGGATGTAGCTATACTGGGAGAGTCCTTGCTTAGCATACACAAAGCCCTGTGTGCCATCCTCAGCACCATACAGAAAACACACATGGTCATTCACACCTGAGCCCCAGCACTCATTCAGGAGGTAGAGGCGAAAGGGTCAAAAGTTCAAGATCATCCATAGCTATACATAGCCAGTTTCAAACCAAAGTGGGCTATATAAGACCCTATCTCAAAAGAGGAGGAGGGAGAAAAGGAGGGGGAAGGGTTCCGTATAGCCCCAGCTTGTGCCAGTGGGAAACACTGGAGTATGAACCATAAACTGTTCTCCTCCTGTAGCAAGAGCCTACTCTCCTGCTTCCCGTCTGTCAGTCAGTCACTAGGAATTGCTGCCATCAGTCAGACAGCTCTCAGGAGAAATGGGGTTTCCAGACAGATTATACATTCTTAGCTGCTAAGTACAGCACCCTAAGAGAGAGAGTTAAAGCTACTAGGAGCCGAAGCCCACGGCAGCTGAGTAAATAGAGGGAATATCAAGGATGGGGAAGTCCCAAATGCTGTCTACCGTCTGTAATCCATAAAAAGTTCAAAACCATCTATAGCAAGGAAACATAGATTACCAGCGACACCCCGTGCAAACGGGATAGACTCCTTCCACGTGGAAGCCACTGTAGGTCCCCGCCATCCAGCTGTAGTCAGATATATACTGACTAAAATCCCCCCCCCCATCACCCACCCAAAGCCAAAGGTCTCCAATCAGCACAATTCAGTATGGAGCCACAGGGCTAAATCACCATGAATATCATTAACTCAAAAATATCAAGAATATCCCTGAAAGTCCAAATAGATGATCAGAAAGCCTGTGGAATTTGGTGTGGGATGGCATAGGAAGTAATTAACAGCAAGCATTCAGACTAACTTTAAATCCCAGTATGCCCACCAACTGTAACTTTGGGCAAGCTGTGTCCTATGTCCGAGAATCAGTTTCTCACCTGAAAAATGGGAGTAATTATGCTGGGTTTTGCTCACAGGGTCCATACCAGCATGAGATCTACTGAGCTAATCCACCTACACTGTGCCTACCTCAAAGGAAGTATCCAGATACATTAATAATTAAAATGGTTCTCTTGAAACTTGGGGGAAAAAATGCTTATCTCAAAAGCATGAGGATCAGAGGTCAGATCCCTAGCACTGGTGTAAAAACCTGGGCAGGTGCCGTAAAATCTATCTATAATTTCAGAATTCCAGGGACAGAGAATGGGATCCCAAGGCTATCCAGCTGGCTAGCCCAGCTCAGTCAATGAACTGTCGGTTCAGTGGGAGATCCTGGCTTAATGTACAAGGTAGAGAGAGAGGGGGGCGAGAGAGAGAGGGGGGAAGACAACTGATGCCAATTTACACATGCACTCACCCCCCACCCCCTCACACACACACACGCACACAACTATATGTTATTGAACTACCAAAAAGAGAAGGCAGGGTCTTTTGACCTGAAGCTCCCAGATCAGCCTCCCCCTCCCCCACCCCACCGCCAGTCCTGTAAGCATCCTCCATTGAGTCCATATTCTGCTGGGCAGCATCCCCTGGCCATGAGCTTCCTGAGAACCAGATGTGTGCTGTCTTCATCTTTGCCCAGTGCTATGTGCACATTTTTGGTCTGATAAATAATTGATCAGTGGTTTCTACCGCCGCCCAACACTTCTCAGGGAAGCTTGCTGGCAAAACGAAAGTCCAGCGGAGACCCTCTCCACTCCACCTGTCAGAAGAACGTTCTGATAGGTCCATTTCCAAGCTTTGGGACTTCAGGCCTGAGGGAAGGAGGTTGATCTAAAGAGAAATCGCTGTTTATTGACTCCTTTCTCAGACCCAGACACTGGGGTTTTCATAGGCAGCGCCTTGTTTAATCACTTAGGCAACCCTGTTGTTCTTTCAAAGGCTGCCCAGAATAGGAGACTGAGGCTCTGCCACTTTCTCAGAGGCATGCGGTAGAAAATTCTCTTGCTCTCAGGCCTGAGCCACATCCAGCAGGAAGGCCACACTCTTACCATTTCTGCCTGGGTTCCTGAGATTTCAGGAATCATTGGAAGGCAAGTTTAGAACCCAGAGGTCAGGAGAGAAATCCCCTTGGCTAGGCTTCCTCTACTGTACACTCTCCAAAGCTGGCAAAGACCAAGGGAAGATTGCGTGTTGCATGCCCATCACCAGAATGAAGAACCCAGGAGGAAGAGCTGACACTACAAAAATACAGACATAAATACCGTTTGCTGAACACTTACCATATGCCATGCTCGGTGCTAAGCCCCATCTCAGTTGGCATTCTACACACCAGATCTTGGAGGAAAGTTGTGACAGCAGGGAGATTTTGTGTGATGTGATCCTAGGAAGTACACTAGGAGAAGAGACAGGAAAGAGAAGAAAAAGCCAACAAAGGGACCAGTGGTCACCCCTGTGGAACACTTAGGACTCTTTGAAGCTCTATGCTCACACTGAGAATTATCCTGCAGAGTGTGGGGAAGCTGGAAGTTTACTTGCCAGATCCCAATTCTATTGGCTGGGAATCATTTCTATAACACAAATGACGTGGAACTTGTAGGGTCTGAGCATCCTCCTGTGATCAGAAGAATGCTTGGGCAGAGAGAATTACAGTTGCTCCAGGGAAAGGGACAGGGCGTTCGTGGTCATCCTGGAAAACCTGCAAATGACAGGTGGACAGGGATCTCCAAAGAGCTAGAGTAAGTCCAGGACAGCTCCCCCTGTGACTGTTTCATCAGCTACATGAGAGAGTGACCTCCACTGTGTCTGTGTAAGGGTTGAGTAAACGGAGACAAATACAATCAAGGTCACCAAGTTAGGAAGGCACTGTGGGATCTAGGCAGCCAAACCCAGAACCCTGAGCTGAGATAGCATGCTGCCTGACCTCCTCTCTGGGGCTCTTTTCAGCCCACCAAGCAGGACACAGCCACACAGAGGCTGTGGCATTCCAGTCTACTTTATTTGTTTTGTTGCTCGGTTTAAGGTATGCACCAAAATGTTCGTGGCCACACCACGTGAAACGGCTGGCTGATAGAGAAAGGTGACAACCTAGCCACCGTTTCCTATAGCTATCCTTTTCTTGTAGGGGACAAGAACACCTAATATCGCTTGTTCTAGCCAACATCTCAAATATAATCAAGCATTTCCGAGCGTCGTCTTCCTCTGGTTACACATCACTTGCAGATCTGTTTATCCTGCGTAGCTACTGCTTTGGTGAGCTCTGTCCCCAGACTCCTTCCTCCTCATGCCCTGCTGGCTGTCAGTTTATTCTCTAACTCGGTGCATTTGGTTCCCTTAACTCTAAGCTCCATGTATTTCCCACATTCTCTCAGTCTACAGACTAATCATAGGGTAACGTCTGGGGCTCCCTGAAGTGGAGATAAGCAGACAGGGGTTGGCAGTTCTGTCCTGACCAACAGATGCCAGCTCTGCTTAGCTTTGTAAAGGCTGCCTGGTGAGACTGGGAGGAATCCTCTTCCAGGTCTCAAATACAACCCTTGTGTGTCATCTCAGACAACACAAGAGTGGAAATTCTAGCTCCTCTCCACCAGAGGAAAGGCGATCACCCTTTTCCCCAAGGATACCATCTCAGCTGATGGCTACAATGAGCCTTGAAGCCTCCCCGTGAGGAAAAAGTGTCACCTGCATCACATAGGCGTTTGTCATGCATTCTTGCTTTGCTTTATCACATGTCTTATATCCAGTGAGTCTAGGAAGTAGGCAGGAAAAGAATCATACCTGCCTTTTCAGGCAAAGAATTTGAGGCTCACCCTTTCTCATAACTACGGGGCCAGGGAACAAAGCATTGACTTACGCATAGTAAGCCTTTGGGTTCAGATCCAGGGCTGTGACCACACAATCACTGAGCTGGAATGTCAGGAAGACACAACATAGCCAAACACAGCATTAGGCACCTTGAAGCCAAGTTGGAACCCCAGTTTCCCTTCTAGTGGAACTGATGAAGAAGTCAAACTTAACCTTCATGCTTTGTAGAACCTCAGTGATGGCCAGCCAAGTTAACGCCCCTGCCTTGAGCATCTCTTTCCTCCTCTCTACATTTCTCTGTTGTTTTCCTTCCCCAAAACCCTCCTCCAATAGGCCTTCATTTCCTCCATTGGTATATTATAATAGACCAACTCTTATAGAATGCTGTTCTAGAGCTACGTCCATATCAACCTTGCTAAGCACAACAACCTTAGAGAGCTGCAGCAGAAGAGAAGTTGAAAAGCATCCATAGAATTCTTCCACCATTACTAGAGGGGTCTTCACAGACCATCAAAGGCCAGCCCCTTGCTGACAGCCAGTGAGGCCAGCCACCTCAGTGCTCCCCTTGCAGGAGCAGAATTCTGAGGACAAGCTGCAGGGACTTAGAAGTAGTTCACCCTGACCCCCACCACCACCCCTCCAGAGCTCCCAGGAGGCATCACAGCCCCCCAACTCCCATTGACTGACACCTTGATTTCGGCCTTAAGAAGTTCTCCGTGTAGATTCAGCAGAACCATGCTGTCTGCCGACACCAGATCCCAAGAACTATGAGGTGCTGTGTGTGTGTGTGCATGTGTCATTTTTAAGCTGCTACATGTGTGGGATTTTGTTATGACAGCAATAAATTGATGCAGACGATAGTTCCAAACGCTGGCACACACTAGCCGTATAATGAATGTTTGGGTGGACAGGATAGTTCTCAGAGGCGTATCGATGATTCTATGTGTTTTAAGATTATGCTTCTTGCATTCGTCAGCTTTAGGTGCATAACAAACACACACAAGTAGAGAGCATACAACAGTTAAGCATTGTCTTCTCACCCACTCAACTGCAGTATACCCTGGGGCAGGATGGTTTGGGTTCTACCAGGCTTGGCTCCCAGACTCGGTTGGGTCCAGGCCCACTTTAAGTGTCTCTCATCTTCCTTAGACCTGCAGCTGCTAAAGTATGTCTTTTCTTACAGTGACGGTGGCAACTCAGGAAGGCAAGCTGCATTGAACTCCCACCTCAGGTCGTAGCTCATCCATCCCACTGATCAAGGCAAATTATATCCATATACCTAGGTTGGAGGGGAAGAAATGCCTGCCTCCCACGCAGACAAGAGCGGGAATGTGCTCGGTAGTGATCATATTCCTGAGTGGACAGTACACTCACTGTTAGGATGTTGAGGGAAGCGGTAAGAGCCAGGGAATGGCAATATGGCAATGAGTTCCTCCAGGAATCTTTGTTACAACTAATGAGTCATTGAGAGGCGTGATCACCTGCGGAAACGACTACAGTTTGAATCCCTTCTCCCTCCCGTACATAGATGCTCTGTGATCTCAGCCAAATGACCTTGCCTTTCTGAGCTTCAGAAGTTTTCTCATCTGTCAAGTGGGGATAATGGTAGTCCTTACCTCAAGGGACTATCGTAGGTATCCAGTGATTTCATGAAGGGTGGTGTTTTCAACACTGTGCCTGGAACACAGTCCTGGTTCATGAATATAGGGATTCCTTGCCTCTCATAGTGGGCCTTGCTACTGCAATAATGGGGGAGCCTTGAAACTATGTGGAGACAATAACCAGGTAGGCAATGGTTACCTGTTTAGTGTGACTGGAGGCGGGGGAGGGGGCGTTGGAGTGTGTGGGGGATGATGCATTACACTGCATGAAAGCCCGCCCCCGAAGTCTCAACAATGATTACAAGTGATTTCGAAGCATTCACTGAAGCGTGTTATAAACCTTGATTACAAAGAAAAGGTGATTTTCCTAAAGTGAATCCTCCATCTGCTGGAGGTAGCCAGACCCCATTGATATGGAAGGTAAACAAGGCTGCAGAGAAACTCTTAGAACGCTGCCGGCTCCAGATCTGCAACCCACGGCCCGACGTTTACCCAGCATGCCCTATTGTCAGATGGTTCCCAACAAAACTGGAGAAAAAAACCATCTAGCTATTCCCACCTTGCCCGGGCCTGGCTCTCACTGCCGCGGCCCACGGAGCAGCCTTGGAAATGGGTGATAAACGGTGTGCCTTTTTATTTATGAGCACTTTCCACTCTGAGCATAATACTCCCATTCTTTCCCCAGTTTGTATATAAACATCTCGAATAAGATTATTTTTAAAGGACCTTGGGACACAATGCTTCTGCCGGAGTGCACACTGGCGTGCGCCACCACTTCCTCATCTACTTTTCAAGAGACTACGTTGTCGGCAGTCATTCAGAGCAAAGAAAAAGAAGCACAGCCCGCTGAGAGCTCTAAAAGTTCACAGCATGGTGACAACAAGCAGATGGCCCAAGGGTTAGGCCATATTGTGATTAAGCAGTTTGGAGCACCTAGAACCGCTTGGCACCATGACAGTCCTTCAAAGTGGAAAGAAGGCGCCCACTCCGAGTCATCCACTTGAAGCTCAGTTAATCTTCCCCCAGTCTGAGCTGTCTGTGTAATTCCTCAGGTGAGAAAACTTCCTCCGCGGAGCGCTAACTGCCTGAATCGCCATGCCAGAAGAAGCAGCAGGGCTATGCTGGAGCCAGGTCCTCTCATGCCAAGCCCAGAGCTCCTACTTCTCAGTCATTTCCCAGGAGGGGCATGCCACTCAGAGGACACTTCCAGTCCGTGTCCTGTTTCTTTTACTGCCTGGGAAGTTCCTCCCTATCTCTGAGCCTCTGTTTCTTAGAATGTTTTCTTACTGTGAGCTTCCCAAGGAAACAGACCTTGAGCCAAGTGCAAATGGTGGAGCTGGCGAATGAAGATACCAGGGAGAAAGCGGGGAAGACAAATGGGACTCGAACGATCTGTTGCTGTGGGATAAAGATCCCCCAAAGTCGGCAACTTAAAAATAACACACATGTTTTTAATCTCACAGTTCCTGTGGGTCAGAAGTCAAACCTGGGCAGAGAATAGCTGAGTGCCCATGGCTTACAAGGTGGCCCCCAAATTGGCATCCCTGGCTGCAGTGTCACAAGCTCAGCTGGGAGGAGATACACTTCCAAGCTCACTGGAAAGGTTGTCACTAGCTTTGGTGCCTCTCTGGCTATTGGCCAGAGACCCCCGCATCCATGTCCCTCTATGGGGCAGCTGACAGCCACTTCTCCCAGAATGACTGGCTGAAGAAGCAAAAGAGGACACTTCCAAGATGAGAGCCACTGTCTTCTTACAGTGGAGGCTTGCAAGTAAAATCCCATTATTCCAGGCATGTTTTATTCATCAAAAATGATTCAGTAGCCCCACCCCCCTCTCCTCGTTTAAGGGAAAGATATCACACGGGAGTGTCAGAGGCCATTGGGATACATCCTGATGAAGAATTAATGCTAATTCTCCAGTGCTTTGCCTTCCTGGGGAATAGAGCTTTGGAGGAAGCCCCCAGGTAAAGAGATGCAATTGCTGGAGTGCCTGATTGGGGTAACAGGATCATTATGCCTCAGCTCTCTCCTGCGTAGAGAACTGTAAATTGGCCAAAACTCCCAGCTGGTATCCCTTCCCATGATCCTCTCCTCTCCAGGGATTTAAGCCTCACTTCCCTTTTTGGTGATAAGCTACCTGCCATGTGGCTATAAGCACTGCTGGGAACAGGTGTAGAACGTGCCTTAGATTAATACATGGAGGTAGTTACATGCCAATTCCCATCATGCACTGCTTCTGTGAAGAAGATTTTCAGCCACAACAAACTTAACTATTCTCTAAGTTCTAGTCATTGCCTCTTCTTGTCCCTCATCGGGCCTGGGGATAGGGGCAGGGGTGAGGGTGGACAGAGAACTGCCCAGCTGCTGCCCACAGGTTCTACACTGATCCTTGTTGGGTTTCCTAACACACCCCATTCTTGTGATCAGTTCTTTGCCTAAACTTTCCCAGGCCACACGTGTCTCACGGAAGGTGACAACCACCCCCACCCCCCCACCCCCGCTCTCTAGCACACTTCCAGAGTCCCTGTGTTCATTAGCCAGGCTTCTTCAAAGATTCATTTCTTGCCCTTTCTCTTTACATGAGAAGCTCCGGTTCTCTTGCGTCATCCTTCTCCGTCCACAGCACAAAAGGAAATAACTCCATTCTCAACATTGCCTTCACTATACTCTTCACATTCTCAGTCATGAAATCCAATCTGGGTGCATGTGGTTTGAAAATTTTAATTCATAATTTTCAGAAAAGCAAAGGTATGCCGTGATGTCCTCGTCACTTTCAGACAACTCCCAGCTAACACAGACATCCTAATCGCCCACAGAACTG
This sequence comes from Mastomys coucha, assembly GCF_008632895.1. Taxonomy (NCBI): domain Eukaryota; kingdom Metazoa; phylum Chordata; class Mammalia; order Rodentia; family Muridae; genus Mastomys; species Mastomys coucha. The sequence continues at coordinate 148,661,784 of NW_022196897.1, forward strand.
AACTAAACTAAACATCCACCTGCGCCTGACCAAACCGTGCAAACAACAAGGAAAGGTTAGGTTATGGCTACTGGTGTAGGTCAAAGTTCAAACACTAGTGGTTGCTTGGCAACCAATACTATGGGGAGGGTGCCTGATAGGGCAAATAGATTTTACCTTTGGTGTCTTAGGCTTCAACTACTTAACTCCCACTGCATGGAGATAATCTCATTATGACAGAGCCACCATGGTCCCAAACAGGAGTTATATTTTAAAGTATTAAATAGCTAATATGGCCTGGACAGGACCAATCAGAACAGACTCCAGGAGGCTCACTGCACAGGGAACACGGGCTGAATATCAACCTTGGGTCTGGATCTCTTGTGTCCCGTTGTCCCCTAAAGCTTCCCACGAACTTTCCCGCTGCCGGCCAATTTCTCCTCACCACAGGAAAGCAATCTGCTAGCATCCTTGTGAAACACTTTGTGAACTATGGGGAATTGTTTTCTTGCCACCGAGAGAGGTAGCCTTCTGCTCCCGTCCTAGTTATCAGCAAGTCTGTGTTATTTAACCCAACATGATTTATTCTGTAGCTATAATGTCAAGGGGTTAAGGTTAATAATTCATTGGCAAATCCATCTGAAATCACTGTCCTTGTATTTGCTACAATTCTAAAGCAGCCGTGCAGCCTTCTCTTTCTCCTCCAGCACCTCTGTGCCATCACCCCCGCCAGCCCTCGCTCTCTCTGCTGTATTTTTCTTATGAATCTGACTTTTGATCTCTAGGCCCAGGGCCAAAGGCATGGGCTAAGTCCCAGGGGCTGACCCGGCCTTTGCAGAGCTGAAAATGAGTGCGCCACTTCCCAGTCTCAGAGCAGAAAGCAAAAGTGCTTTTTTTGTTCTCATAATCTATTTTGAAAGGCCAGTATGATTTGTATTCTATTTCACAACCCTCTATATGGTACCGAATACGTGCCAGGCTTCGTCTCCCGTGCATTCCAAATCTAAACTCATTTAATCTTCATAGCCCCATATGAGGCAGTCCCTATTATTGTCCTCACTTTGAGGTAGGGAAATAAAACACAGACTGTTTGAGTAACATCCTCAAAGTCATACAGTGAGTACTAAAAAGCACAAAAAGGCCAAGACTGTAGCTTAATACAGAGAGTGCCCACCCACAAGCATGAGGACCCAAGTTCAGTACCCGGAACCCACGTGAAAAAGCCATGCCTAGTGTGTTCTTATAATCCCAATCATGGGGTGGCAGTAACAGGCAGGTTCCTAGAACTTGCTAGCCAGCCACCTAGCCTAATCGGGAAGCCCAAGGCCAGATGACCCCTTTCTTTCTTTCTCAAAGAAAACATACAAGGTATGTGTGTTTGAGGAAGAGCAATACCTGGTTTGCACGTTGGCCTCCACATGCACACGCATGCACAAAATTAAGTGGGTAAAATGTCAACCTGACTTGGTTCAAGAACTACATTATACACATAAAAGGTTTTTTAATTGTTACTCAAGTAATTTTATATGGCCTCTCACAAGGGAATGAGTACCTAACTTATGGAAATAAGAAACACCAAATTGAATGAGTACTCTCGATGCACCTTCTCACAAAGTTTCCACTAGGCCATTGTGCTGTCTCCCAATCGTTTTTAAGAGGCAGACCTTGCAGTCTACAGCTTACAACTGGACAGACCGAGATAAAAGGCACAGAAGAATTGAAACTTAGTACCGCAGATGGAGGTCACCCAAGAAATATTCATCCAGTTAATTAATACATTAATTACTTTTCTGTCGCTGTGATAAGACTCCATAACCATGACAGCTTCCAGAAGGAAGGGTTATTTGGGTTTGCAGTTCCAGGGGAGTGGGAGTCCATTACCATCAGAGTAGGGATGCATGGCAGCAGGTAGCCATGGAGACAGGAACAGGAAGTAGGGACCTCACATTTTAAACTACAAGTAGGAAGCAGAGAGAGTGAACTGGGAATTGCTGGAAGTTCTGAAACCCCAAAGCCCTCCCCCAGTGACATACTTCCTCTGGCAAGGCCATGCCTCCTAACTCGCCCAAACAGAACCACTAACTGGCCACCAAATATTCTAATATCCAAGATAGCGGGGGAATATCTCATTCAATCCTCCACAATTAATTATGTCAAAAGAGACACAAGCAAATTTCAGCGGTGCCAAAATTTGAGCCTAGACTTCCCTGGCCATCCCTCTGCTGACTGATAAGGTTATCCCCAAGGAAAACCAGCTAGGAGAATAAGGACAATGGCTCATTTATGAAAATATAATTATAGAAATGTAAACGTGTTAAACTTTAAATGTAAACACTGGTTAAAATGGTAGCATAGACATTGACTTGTAATTACTGAGATTAATAAAAGATTCATTTTCAAACACTGCCTATTTCAACCTGGATTTCTTGTGTTTGGTTTTGAAGAATGTACATAACATTCTTACTGTCATTCGTGCTTTAGGGAGATTTTATCCCAAGCAATTGACTTTGGTAAAAAAAAAAAAAAAAAAAAAAAAAAAAAAAAAAAAGTGTGCTTTTAAAAATATAATGAAATCACATTTCTCCAAATGGTTAGCTAACTGTCCCTCTTTCGTTAACTGAATAAGCCAGTATTTCCTCAGCCACAGTCTTTGTATGTGTGTGTATATATGTGTATTTGTATGTGTGCAGGTGTGTGTATATATGCAGCTGTATGTGTATGTGCAGGTATGCATGCATGCATGTGACCACATGTGTGAAAACCAGAGGACAATTTCAGGTTTCATTTCTCAGTTGCCATCTGTCTTGCTTTTTTCAGACAAGGTCTCTCACAGGCCAAGAACTTGCCAAGAAGCTCCAGGCTGACTGGCCAACAAATTCCTAGACTCCCCCAGACTTCAGTTCCCCAGCTCTGGAATTACAAGCACATACTGTAAGGTCTGGCTTCTAAAGAAATGAGTTCTGAAGGTTCAAACTCAGGTCCACAAGGCTGCAAAGCAAGCACTTTACTGACGGGGCCATCTTCCTATCCTGATTTCCCACATTACCCTTAAATTATTTTTCACCTTTTAACTTGAAAGAACTTTTGGTGTCCAGAAAACCAGCAAAGAGAGAAAAGGAGAATTCCTATATACCTTTTACTCCCTTGAATTATATAATTAATAAAGATACAAAATCGATACTGATACAATACTATTCTAATCTATGGACTTGGTTTGATTTTTCCAACTTTTTCAGTGATATCCTTTCTCTGGTCCAGGATCCCATCCAAAATCCTGCACTGTGTTGGCTTGTCATGTCTAATCCTATCTGTCCAGACCATAACACTAGAGAAGATACTGGCCAACTGTTTTGCAGAACATGTATGTGTCAGTTTGATTTTGCCTAATATTTACTCTGGATTGGGGTTTTGCATTTGGGACAAGAAAGTCATATAAGAGATATCTTACCTTCCTAGTCCAGAGAGAGGGAGAGGGAAGGACAGAGAAAGAGAAAGAGAGAGGGGGGGGGTACCTAAGCCTTCATTCCTTCATGACGATGATGATGATAATGATGATGATGATGAGTGTGTGTGTGTGTGTGTGTGTGTGTGTGTGTGTGTGTGTGTGTGGTACCTAAGCACCTCAGGTGTTGGCTGATAAGTTCCATCATTGTACCCTTACCCTTATTCTATTAGCAATCAATGAACATCTTGTTGGGAAATTTGAAGGTAGCATTCAAATACTTCGCTACCCAACTCATTCCCAAAGGTTAACCTTGGTTTCTATTTATAGACAATAAAAGTCATTAGCATGGTGATGTTTGCCAGCTCAAGGTCCTGTCTCCACAGTCCTCCACACTCACTGGCTGGCATTCCTCTGCAAGGGAATGCTGTCCCTTCCCTCCCAATAAACATAATTATTTATTTATAACAGATAGGTTTGTGAATATTTATTTTACTCCAGGGATTATAATCCAATTCTTATGGTAAATTCTGATATGCCATTTTCCCTCTTTCTAAATTTACTCTTCTATTTCATTGATATTTTTGTATACTCCTGTCCTGGTACTAACACTGTCTTAATCATTACAGCTTCATAATACATAGCAGAGTCTAGACGTTGAAGTTTTCTTGCTATTATTCTTGCAGAAAGTCCTTGGTGTGTTTCTCCCATTTATCTTTCCAGATGAGTTTTTGAATAATTTTTGTCAATTTACAGGATAAATTCCTAAGGGCATTTGGTTGAAATTGCATTCAATTTATGAACTAACTTAGGGAAAATTGTTTTCTTTAAAATATTAAATCTCTCCATCTAAAAACATGATATCCCTCTCCATTCATGTGTGAGCATCCACATGCCTCTATGAAGGCTTTCTGTTTATTTTGTGTAGTTACTGTGCCTTCTGGTTGGAAAATCCTCAGAATCTTTGCCCCTCCATTGTTTTAGTAATCAGACATCTTACCAAAGCTGTCTCTCTAGCTTTACAGTTTTAATTAATGTATTTATTTAGTGGTTATTCGCTGAGTGCCTACCATGAGCTGAACACCACTGTTTTAAAAGATGGGAAGTTTTGTCCTGCATCCTACACACCATGGAGCTTCACTTTGAGTAGGAAAGGAAGATGGAGATGGGGCAAGTAAGAGAGGGTGAACCTGTGGCTGCTGTTGCCATAGAACACAATGGATTCCCAGGTCTCCACACCAACACCACGGGAAGATTAGTTGAGATAACACCTAGAGAGTCTTAGGTCAGAACTGAAACATGTGACTTCCCTCCATGAGAATGGTCATCCCTTTTCCAGATAACAGAATCAAACAAGTAAATGTTTATAAACAGGGATAATTCTCATAAGGCAAACTGCATACTCTGTTCAGTATCAAAGTGGGAAAAAGAAGTATTAAAGGAACCATGGGGAAGTATTTTAGCTATGTCATCTGGACATGAGTGATATTTGATCCCAGAGCAAAGGAAAAAAGCAAGCGAGAGAGAGAGAGAGAGAGAGAGAGAGAGAGAGAGAGAGAGAGAGAAAGAGAAAGGCAAGAAGAAAGGAGAGAAACAAAGAAGAGAAAGAAAGAAGAGAGAGAAAAAGAAAGAGTAAGGAAAGAATGGAGGAAAAGGAAAGGAAAGGAAAGGAAAGGAAAGAGAAAAGAAGAAAAATGAACCAAGAAACCATGCAGGCAAAAGAGTATCCACACAGGAAGAACAGCCTGTGAAAGGTCCCTTTGCAGGAATGCTTGGCAGGCTTCAGGAAAGATTCTGTAGACATCTGTAAGTGAGAGAAGATGGTGGTTTGGAACAGAGGTAGGAAGAACTGTGAGATGGTGAAAAGCAATCAGGTTAGGGGTCTGTTTCTTTAAGTACAGGGTCAGGACAGCTAACTCTGAAAGCAAAGGAAGACAAGACTCATGGGACGAACTTGATCACACAGGTAGGAATCCTCAAGGCCCCAAACCCAGCCAATTTGTTTTCACGAACTCTTAGATGACCTACACACTATCAACTCATAGACTGCTATCAAGCATCAGAAAAAGACAGGATTGTCTTCTGAACCGCTGGCAGAGCTCCATCTAAGAATACAGCCGTCTCACCTCCAGTTAGCCAAGAGTTAACAGGTATATCGGATTCACTGATGTTAAACTCTATTATTCTTGTCAACTGAAACTCTACTGAACACATTATATTTTATGGATGACTCAAGTACCCTTCAGGCTTGAGAAGGAGCCTGAAGGTCAGGATTATAATCTCTAATTAGCTCTGCTCTGGAGCTGGGAGGAAGAGCTGGCTACCCAGAGTCTCAAGTATGCGAGTTTTGGATAAGGAATTGCTGCCTCAATGGATGAAGAACAGATCCTGCTCATTTGCAGAAGCGCCTGTTAATTGTGAATAATTACCAGAGGGTGTACTTTAGCCATCACTGACACATATAAATAACCATTGGTACCTTGACTCCAGGCTATTAATACACTCCCAGGGCTGCTCTGATAATGCCAGCAGAAATGCGGATCTCAAATCTTCCATGCAGATTTCTGTTTGGCCTGACATCAGAGGATGCCGGCAGAGAAAAAGAAAAGAAAGAAAAAAAAAGAAAAACCCTCCGCTGGGATCTAAGTGAGCGTGAATTAGTTAAGATTTGAGCACCTCACATCCATAATGAAAACTGCTTAAGGATAAAGTATTTTTGGAAGCCCCCCTCGCAAAGGATTATGAAAGACTCAAACTCTGATGTCACAGATTCAAAGCAGAGCCCCCTGCTGTCTTCAAAGAATTCCGTCTCATCAGTAAGGAAAGAAAAAATACTGGTGTTTACTGACTATCCTGGGCCAGCCTGGGCCTGCTTTTTTGGCAAAGGTTCTACTCAAAGGGGTAAGACGAAGCAAGTGGCACAGAGAAAGGGCACACAAGCAGGGGACAGAGGTCCAGACCAAGCCATCCCTTCAGAGAGCATGTTACACATGTCTCCCAACAGTTACCTCAGCCTCTCTCTCCACCCTTGGATCTTTCTCCTCATCCCCAGCCCCTGTGGCCACTCCCAGGACCTCTCTATCACCTGCTGGCTCTGCCTGAATTGCCCTGATCTGTCCCTAGGAGTTCTTGCCCTAATGCTGCTGAACAGCTATGCGTCATGTTGCCGTACAAAATGTGGCCCTGAAAAAGTTGCCAAAGTACTGGCCCCATATCCCTGTCACTATGAGCTCATCTGAGAGTAGTCTTTGAAGATGTAGTCACAGTTGGGACCAGAGTTTGATATGACTGATGACCTTATGAAAAAGAGAGATATTAATACACAAGAGGAAGACCTCCATGGGACAATAGAGGCAGGTACTATATTAACACATCTACAATTCAAGGAACACCAAGAACTTCAGGTCACCCCAAAGGAAGGATTTTTCTTCATCTACTTTCCTTCTATTGCTGTAAAAAAACACCAAGAGCAAAATCAGCTTAGGGAGAAGAGGGTTTATTCCATCTTATGTCTTATAGCCCATCATGAAAGGAAGTCAGGGCAGGAACTCAAGGCAGGAACCTAGAGGCAGAAACTGAAGTAGAAGCAGTGGGGAAGTGTTGCCTACCGAACTTTCTCCTCTTGGCTTGCCCAGCCTGCTTTCCTATACTTCCCAGGACTATCTGTCCACAATTGATTTGGCCCTCCAACACCAGTAATCAATCAAGAAAATTCCCCCCACGGAGTTACCTAAAGAACATGCTGATGGGGACATTTTCTCAATTGAAATTCTTTTCCACATGACTCTAGTTTATGTCAAGAGGACAAAAAAAAAAACAAAAAAAAAAACCAGCATGGTCCCCTTCAAGATACAATGGTCCTGTAAACAGGTTGGTTCATTGTTCTTGCCATAAGAATTGTGACAGAATGATGCAGCTTTTTAAATGTCTGTGTGCTTTCATGCATGTGTGTGTGTGTGTGTGTGTGTGTGTGTGTGTGTGTGTGTGTACAGGCATACATCTGCCACATTGCATGTGAGGCCAGAGTACAAACTTGGGTATTGGTCCTTGCCTTTTTTTCTTCTTTGAGGCATGTCTCCTGGTGTCTCACATGCCTATCCCAGGCTATGCAGGCCCCAAAGTTTTCAGAATCTTGTCTTTGCCTCCCATCTCATGATTCGTGTACTGAAATGACCCAGCTTTACATGGGTTCTGGAGATTGAACTCGAAGCTTCATACTGATACAGAAATCACGTTACATGGCGAGGCATCTCCCCACTACCCCAAAATGATATTTTAAGCCATCCTGGTTCATAGCACTGATGCATCAGAGCTTAGAAATAAGCACATCAATGTATCATGCATGTGCTCAACCTTTCCTGTTCAACCACCATTCAAATAATGGTTTGCAAGGGACCTAGAGAAGATCTGAGAAGGACACTTAACATGGGCAGAGGAGGATGGGCAAGACGCCAGGTCATCTCTCTCCCCTCTTCCAAACCTGAAGCTCAGGGCAAGGGCATAAATATGCCTGGCACCCCTCTGGTTGCATAAAGCATACCTCAGCCCGAGAAATTCACAGAATGATGACAGCAAGAAGTTTCTTCCCTGAAGTTCGAATTCATCTCTTCATCACTAGCTGGGAAATCTGAGCCATAACTTCACCTGTTGGAGACTGCCACCTACCTAATGAGGCCACTGTTGGTGGAAATGAGACTCTTTTTGCAAAGCACCTATGTCATGGCCCTGAACCCCTCCTCCACCCAGATTCCCACACTGAAGATCTAAACCCCCAGCACTTTACTATTTGAAGGTGAGATCCTTAAGGAGGTAATTAAGTGAAATGAGGTTCTTAGGGCAGGACACTAATTCAGGAAAGTGTCCTCAGAAGAAAAGGAGACTGAGACACAGACGTACCTAGAGGTGAGCCACATGGGAGCATAGCCAAAAGATGCCCATCCGCAAGCCCAAAGCCAACAGCTTCTAGAGCTGGGAAATGGTAATATTCTATTACTGAAACCACTGAACCTGCTGTTGCTACAGCAGACTCCCCAAATACCTCCCATTTCCGCTCTGGCTGTCATCAAGAAAAGAAACGGTAACAAAGCTGGAGAGGATGTGGGGAGAGAGGACCACCTCTCTGCGGTGGGGACAGAAACTGGTACAGCCACCATGGAAATCAGTGTGCATGATTCTAGAAAAGAACCCTAAAAATAGAACTGCCATATTGCCCAGCTACACTACTCCTGAGTGTGTACCCAAAGTACTCTAAATCCCGCCAGAGATATCCCTATCTCCTTATTTGTGGCTGCATCGTGCACAACAGCCAGGAAACGGAACCAGCCTATATGTCCACCAACAGAGGAGTGTCACACATGCACAAGGGAATTTATGGAGTCATGAAGAAAAATAAAGGCATTTATTTTACAGAAAAGTTGGTCAGTCTGGAAATTGCTATGTAAGTGAAGTAACACAGATACCAAATATAACTAGCACATGTTCTTTCTCCTATGCACATCGTGTGTGTGTGTGTGTGTGTGTGTGTGTGTGTGTGATATAAAATAAAACCAGGAAGGGGACCACATGAGGGGGAGGGGAAAGGAGATTTTTAAGGAAGAGATGAGAAAAGATACAACATGAAAATAAAACAATAGGCTACTGGGGGTAGGATAAGGATGAACCAGGGGAGGGGCCAGGGGGATGGGAGAGGCAGAGAATCTCCAAAAATAAGGTATTAAATGAGACACACAACTTTGTATACTAATTTAAAAAAAAACAGGTTAAATAATAAATAAGCAACAAACAAGAAAATAATAAACAAATAATAAATCCCTTTTCCATTTTTACATCTCATGCTCACCTATCACATTTTTTATTTTTCTCTGAAATGTGGGTCTGTCTGCCAGCCAGGCCAGGTAGGCCCCATAGCCTGGTATCTTCACTATATGCCCTCAAGCTTACTGAGGATTTCTACTGCACAAAGGCAACCCCTGTGCTGCAACCAGCAAGCGATGGGCTGGCTGAGGAGAGAAACTGCGTCCTAGCTGTCTGCAAAGCTTCCATTGCCAACACCTGGTAAACTGAAAGAATCTCAGCCCTGAAATTTGCAGAATGTGAAGCTGGCAGAGGGGCGTGTGTGTGTGTGTGTGTGTGTGTGTGTGTGTGTGTGTGTGTGTGTGTTAGGAGTGAAAATTAAGGATGCTTGCAAAGACACTGGAACTGGGATTGTTCTTGGTGGCAGAAGGGACAAGCCTGTGGAGGAAATCACAGGCACTGATGGCCAAGTCAAAGCCGAGACAGAGAACGTGAACTCTGAATCAGGAGGCAGTTTAAAAATCTTTCTTATTTAGCGTATATGTCCCTTGGAACATATACAGATGTGTAATACATGATGGAGTCTACATCCTCACGGATTTAAAGGGCTCTTCTAACAAGCATAAAATAAAAATCCCAAGTGATTTTTTTAATCACAAAAGCCAGGGCTAGCATCCACAAGGGCAGTATTTTCTTCCTTCCGGGCGCTACGTCAACTGAGAGGGCTCCTTCTTTAGTGGCCAGTCACTTTGCTTTGGAGGAAGCATGGGCTGGTTTCATTACAATACAGTCGTGGGCAAGAAACAAGAGTATCCCACTTCATAGGTGAGCAACTGAGGCTGTGTGGGGCTTGGTGGCTTGTGCCACACACACACACACACACACACACACACACACACACACACACGCCTAGCATTGTACCTTGGGACCGTTATACCCTGGCTGTGGTTCCACTCCTGTCAAGATTACCTCTGCTGCCCCGACGTACACCTGAATTCCAGTCCTGGATCTAGCCTCCAGTGGGACGTTCCTGCCAAGAAGTTAAATTAGTTGGGTTTTCATGCATATATAATGAACCTGAAGCAATAAATAAGGCCTTATGGGTGGCAGATTTATCCGTTTTTATGGTGCAAAAGTAAAATTCACTGGGTGTATACATCACACAGAAGCTGCCCCTCACACCTTCCGGTATAAATAACAGTGGCCTGGGATGGTGGCATGGAGGGTCAGGGGCCTGGTTTATAAGACTGTCAATAATTACAGCCTTGGGAGGCTCACAAGACACACAGGCGGAATTTACTACGAGCACAGGCAGAACAACAGCTTACTGGGCACACCTCAGCTACCGCTGAGCCCATAAAGATGTTGTTTCAGAAGATGAGTGTGGTCCTCAGGACACAGGCATGCAGTGTCTAGACATGCATGGAGGATGGCCAACCCTGAGAGGGAGACTGAACCTAAAGAAGAGCTCTGGGGCCTCCCAGCCCAGTGCTTTGTACCAGAGCCAGCTAGAAGACTGGTCGAAACACAGACTGTGGCTGGAGAGATGGCTCAGGCGCTAAAATGATTGTTAGGCAAGCATGGGGCTCTGAGTTCCATCTCCACTGAGGCCTGACTGCAGGCAAAAGCTTAGCATTCCCATGCTAGGGAGGCAGGGACCCTTTGGGGTTCACTGGCCACTAAGCAAAGCTATAGGTCCCAATGAGAAAATCTGTCTCAAAAAAAAAAAAAAGTAAGTCTCCCAAGGAAGAAAGATCTCCAATTTTTACCTCTACCCTATACACACACACACAAAAAACACACACACACACACACACACACTCACACACCCATCAGACATTCTGACTCAGGAGATCCAGGCCATGGCTGCAAAGTTTGCATTTATCCAGGAAATGTTTAAACCGTCCATCTGTGGATAATTTTTTGAACGCTGGTGTCTAGATTATTTTTTAAGCAAAGGCACAAATATCTTTCATATTACCCAGTGTCCTGAAATGACCCAAAGCCCTACTAGAAGTGTAAATGATGTGCTGGACCCAGATGTAAGGGCTGGCCTTAACATCCTGCCACTAAAAGCAAGTACACTCAAGGTCAGAGTCCCTGGGATACTAGAGGCAAGCGGCTTCATCTCCCTGAGCCTCCTCATTTTTGCCCTCTGATGAATGGGATCTTAATAGTGTCCCAGGATGAGGCCATTGTGCCTTTATAATAACTAAATGAAACTGTATGTTCGTACGTGTATATATCTGCACTTGTTTAGTACCAACGATCAAACCCAGGGCCCCAAGCACACTAGATAAGCCATAATCCCAACCTTTATGTGAACTGTAGCAAGCAAAGTTACTTAGTAACTGGGAAATTTCATAGTACATTTATGAGGGCTGATTATGCTGTCATTTTATAGGCTGCATACATTTTTCCATAATTAAAGGTTTCCTTGAAGATATTACAACTCAGAGAATGCTGGGTTCTATTGCTTGGCCCCCTCCTGCCATCCCGTACCTACCACGACGGCATTGTGGAAATAACTTCTCCAGACAGTGTACAGGAGGAGACGTGGGCATGGGAAAGGGCGGCTGCAGTAACCACTGTTTTTATTTGTGTGTTACTCTTTGTGCTTAAAAATAAGCAGGAGAGGTAGATGGGGTGTTGACAATGGGCAGATCCTGTCCTGAGGAGTCCTCTCTGTCTCCTCATCTCTCACTCTCTGTGCCCGTTTGTCCTGGCACCTCCCTCCCCCTTCTCTTCCCCACCCCATCCCCCTTTCCTTTCCCTCTCCCGCCTCTCCCCCCACACACCTCTCTTACCACATATGTGACTGTGGAAGGGAACAAGCAATCTCAGAAAAGCTGTTTCAGCTTCTACCTCAAGTGCTAAAACATTCCTCGGAACCTTCTCAAGCTTCCTTACTCTTTTCGTGGATCGGGCCCCTGAGGTGGCTAGAGGGATCCAGATCTCGATCAGACACCCCTGGGCTTGGATCCTGGCTCAGCCTCTTAACAAACATCCATATGGCTCTGGGTCAGTAGCTCCCAAGTAGCTACCTATCTCCTTATTTGCAGAAGATATAGGGGCCTGCCTGTAGAGCAGTAAATAGAACCCAGACTAAACCTTCTCTGCCCGCACTGACCTCCTGGCTAGTAAGACAGATGAGACGGGTGCTGACACATCTTCAGAGAAGGGGTGACTTACAGGAGCTGCAGATCCTGGAGGAAGGTCCTCACAGTGATACCAGGGAGTCCACACCAAGTAACACAACTACTGAAGGGCACTTCTGTGTGTTCTGTGTAAGCAGCAGCCCCTGGGGCTGTGAAACCTCCCCATCCCCACCTCTACTTCCCAACCGCCACAGCCATACCTATCCCTCAATTCTACTCTCCCACCCCCATCTGCTGCCTTGGGGCAGGGTTCCTAGAGGAGTGAGCATCATTGCTGAGTCTCCAAGGGTGGAAAGGAGTCACCTCATGGAGATGAAAGGACTCTGTAGGTAGACAAAGCTGACAACAGAGGCATGCCCAGAGCAGCAGTGTGTGCTAAGGATGTGCTAAGCTTGGTGGGGACACTAGCTGGCTTGAATACTTTTCTCAGAGAAGTTCCGTGAGTATTTCATTTCCTAAGTGAGGTTGAGAGATGCAGAGATCTGTGTGTGCTGACCAAGTGGAATGTCAGAAAGTAGTGAGGATAGGAATTCAGATAATCATGCTCCAGAGCCTATACAGCAACCCGCCCTCTCTGCCCTCACCCCCGCACCCTCCCCAGCCCCATGACCTTGCCCATGATTGTAACGTTGGAATAAGACTTTATGGGTTACTACAAAAATCTTTCTGGTTGTTTTTGCCTTGGTAAGAGCAGCTGTACCCATTTCATAGATGATACAACATTGCTGAAAGTTTTGTGACCCATCGAATCATACAGGAAAGAAGTGGAGGAGCCAAAACTCGAACCCCATCTCCTGCCATGGATGAAGGATGTTGCACCAAGAGTCAGCAAGGGAGCTTCCTCCCTCGCCCCACCCCACCCCATCCTCTGCCCTGGCAGGGAAGCTTCTATATTTAGATTCTCACAAGGAGCTACTTTGAGAATGTCCTCAGGCTAAGGATTCAGCTTCACACACAGATTCACTGCAGATCCAGGGAAGCCAGGAATAAATGGGTAGGAGAAGGTCCCTGGTTCCAAACAGAAACCGAGCTGATCAAACACAGCCACGCACAAACAGAGGTTGCCAGCGGGAAGCCAGATTTATCTCAAACCCTGTGTACTCAGGACCCTTTCCCGGAACCCAGGTCCCCCTGGCAGGAAATTGTCATTTCGAGTGTTTGTTTTTCCTGTGTACTTTGCCAGACTCCATGCCCTTGCCTCTCTGTCCAATTCCACAGACTGTTCAGTTGGAAATAACCTCAGGTCCATTCGGATAGTGTCAGAGGCTGAGCAGCATCAGGAAGACGGCTGGGCATCCCCAGGCAGAGAAAGGCAGGATTTACTCCTCAGCTACCCTCGCCCCTGGAGTCTGAGAACTCCCCTAGCAGCAGCAAGACTTCCCCATCTCTCAGCAGCTCAGCCCAGAGATTCCATGTCCTGACTTACTCCTGAGGCTAAGTGAAGTCATGTGACCAGTTCTCCCCCAATAAAACGGGAGCAGACCTGTAGGCATCGCGCTTGGTGAAGGCGATGAAGAAACAAATGTGCTTTTTTTCCATATTCTTTTTCTTCTACCTGGATGTAGACAGGAGAGAAATGGTAGAGCCACAAGCTGAGAGGAACCTGGTATTTATAGGGAGAAATATCTGCGCTGGGTTATTAACATTATGGAGGTTATTTGTTATAGCAGCATTCACAAGTCAAACCAATATGGCTCCCTTTCCTTCCCTTCAGCTCCCCCTAGGGGAAAGAGTTGGAAATATACTTGTTTTTTGAGGAGAGCTCTGATCTTTGGTATCGCCACCATTATATCCCTGTAGTATTCCTGCCATGCCCTCACATCTGGATTCTCCTTTCAGTTTCCTCTAATAGATAAACAGATTCCCCTCAAGACAGGACTGACTTTGATCTCAGTCCATCCAGGTCTGCCTGCCCAGGCTTGGTCAAAACTAAAAGAGACTGTAACTAACTGTTACGGTGCCATCCCGACATCACTTTGGGTCGTGTGGCCATTCTCCAGTATATTAGTTACATTTCTATTGCTGTGATAAAGCATATAAAATAAAGTGTTCAGTTGAGCTTAGGATTCTAAAACGTTAGAGTCCACAGTGGCAGAGTGGAGGGGTGGTGGCAAAGGCAGCTGAGAGTTGCACCCCACATGGCCAGCAGGAGGCAGGAAGCTCATTGAGCATAGCATGTATCTTTTAAACCCTCAGACATGCCCCTTCAAATACCTCCTAATCTCTTCCAGACAGCCCCACCAACTGGATACCAACTATTCAAACATAGGAGCCTGTGGGGGCCATTCTCATTCAAACCACTATACCCACTACTGTATTTTTGTCCCTAAAACAGGTACTGTGTATCAGCACTGAGTGGGTTTAAAGACATACTCTCTGCCCTTACGGATAGCTTGAGAGCAGTCCCTTGAGGGAACTTCTAAGGCAGAAGACCATGCTGTGAAATCAAGAGACCCTCCAATCAAACTTACACTGTCCAGAATGGAAGGTGTCCATCCCAGGGCCCCTGCCCACCTCTTGATCTCTGAACCTACTCACTCTCCACCTCTTCCTTGCGTCGGCATGCATCCTGTTTATAAGTGTATCCTGTTTCCAGAATGTCCTCTGAGCTTAAAATAGGAGTTCAGAACCCATCAGAAGCTCACTGCTGGTTTTGCCTGCTCAGTATTCCTTTCTTTTCTGGAAACATAAGGATCCCCTCTGTGGAGAAGCTTATTCATGGGGCTTAATTAGGGGCCCCACCCCACCATCTTCTATGCCAGAGAGGTGGTTATGAGCATATACGCATATAAGCTCAGGTTTAAGCTTTCAGTAGTCAACTTGTTCCACTCTGAGAGTAGAAGACAAGAGCTCAGGAGGGAGGCAGCTGATGAAGTCCTGAGTCACTGCTTGAATCACTTAATGGAGATAATGTCAGCGCCCCACCCAGATCCCAGCTATGAGGCCAGCACAGCCACCCATAAGGGTCTCCTGGAGTTGTTGACTTCAAGCCCTTTCTTTAGAGACTTGCCTTCGCCAGAAAAACACTTGGGCCTAATAATTCCCAAGAGGTCGCATCTCTATTTGAGAGGCAGACCACAGCCAGTGCCTGACTAATGTGGGACATAAGAGTCCATTCCTTTTGCTTCAATGGTGGAGTACAGCAGAGTTGGCCACAGAAGCAGGCTAAAGCCAAATTCTAGCCGCAATGACTTTCTTCATCTGATTCTCCTCCTGATACTTCTCACCCACAGAACCATGTCTTGAAGCTTCTTTCCAGAACACTCCCTGAATATAAAGGCTTGCATAAAAGCCTCTATGGCAAATTCTGCTTAGAGTGCCCAGCCTGAGTGGCCCCTTGAACAGCACATGCCTGCAACAAGAACCATGGGCTTCCACCCCTAAGAGCCCCCACGTTCTTCTCTTTCATTGAAGTTCCTTGAGACTGCATGTCCAGCTGCTATATTTGACCTTGAATACCTTCTGTTTAGTGAAAATAAAGCTTCAGACGTCATTCCTTTTACTTAACTCCATCTTCGTCATCATCACAGAGTGAAGTGAGCTGCCAGCAGGCTGCTGGCTCCCTGGGGAGTCACGTGCCTGGCCCATGCAGGCAGGCACATTCCCATACCCAGCACCAACCACCTCACTGCAAACAGAGACTGTCGCACCTCCCCACACTTTATTCAGAGTGTGATTCTAAAAAAGGTTGCCAGGTCAGACCAGATTTCAGCTGCAATAAAGAGGACCAACTGCTTAGTCTCTCTTCTGTCTGTGTTGAATACAAATAATACTTGTATTTGTAATAAAATGTTTAGAGAAAATCAGCTTCAGGTCCTCAACTTGGAGAGTCGTGTGCCTTTCAAGGATTCTTGCATCTGACTATTATAATGCAGAGATTACTGGCTATTAGGATCTGTTCTGAAATCCTCCAGGATGCTGGCACTGTATGGTATTAGAAAATTATGGTGTTTTGCTGTGTCGCCAGAAAAAAAAAAAAAGAAGAAGATTAACCAGAAAGAGGGCTTGAATAAAACAGAAGGTTGCTGAGCAGAGCAACTAAGACGACTCTTCATCCTTGTGGCCAGTGCCTTGAGATGCCCACCCCACACTCCAGACCCACTCCTCCCCATAGCTCGGTGCTCTTCTGTCTACAATGAATTGTTATAGGATTGTTGTGGTCTGAGAGTTTAGATGTGTATGTACACATTAGTGTTTGTGCGTGCATGCAAGTGCTTGTGGAGCTACACAGTAATTGCTAGGAGTCTTCCCCAATTGCTCTCACCTTTTATTTACTGAAGCAGGGTCTCTCTATGGACCCAGAGCTTGAAGGTCTGGCTAGTCTCACTAGCCAGCTTGTCCAAGGAAATCACTTAGCTCTGCCTCCAGAAACTTTATCTGGGACCTAGGGTCCAAAATCTAGATTTTACCGCCCCAGCCATAGTCCCAGTCCCTGAATATGCTTCTAACATGTACTGTGGATCTCAAATGACATAGGTACTAGATGTTGGATGTCCTAATATGACATTTCTGGGAGGTGCTATGGGCATTTGAGGATAAAACTTTGGTCACTGGAAGCATGCATATCCTAAAGGGTTTCAGGAGCCCTGGGTTTTTCTTGTTTAGTCTTTTGTGTATGCTCATGAACACACAAAAGTTCCACAACATTGGTATGACAAGTCTAGCAAGGTATCTAGCTTGTAAAAGCTACTTGTCATGTCTGTTTCTGAAACTAAGTCAGTCTGACACACTCACTTTACATATGAAAACACTGGGGCTCAGAAAGGGGCAGGGACTTGCCAAGGCCACACAACAAATGTGTGTGTGTGTGTGTGTGTGTGTGTGTATCTGTAAACACACACATGTGCACACACAAAGATGATGTATTTGTGTGCATGCTCTTGTGAGTGCAAATGTATGCACCATGTGTTGATCCTAGCCCCTCAGCTTCTAAGATACAGTCTTCTGGTGCATATATGTTTCCGTGGATTCTTCTGTCCCTATATCTCCCATCTGGAATTAGGGGCACCGGCATTGTGGTGGTTTGATTATGCTTGACCCACGGGATGTGGCACTATTAGGAGGTGTGGCCTTATCGGACGAGGTGTGGCCTTGTTAAAGAAATGTGACACTGTGGAGCTGAGGCTTTAAGGCCTCCTTACACGCTTAAGTCCGGCCAATGTGATCCAGGTCTTCTCCTGGCTGTCTCTGGGTCAAGATGCAGAGCTCTCAGCTCCTTCTCCAGCACTATGTCTGCTTGCATGCTGCCATGCTTCCTGCCATGATGATAATGGACTGACCCTCTAAAACTGTAAGGCAGCCCCAATTAGATGTTGTCCTTTATAAGAGCTGCCTTGATCATGGTGTCTCTTCACAGCAATAAAACCCAAAGTAAGATGGGCATTACAGATGCACACTATCACCCCAGCTTGTAGTAGGTTTGGGACATCTAAACTCAGGTCTGCCCTTATGTGACAAGCGCCTTACCATCTCCCCAGCATCTGTTCCTCATAGGTATGAGATCACCACTGGAGCATGGATGACCACCAGGGGTCACACCCTTAAAGAGAACTGACTCTCCCTCCCCCTCAAAGCAATCAGCTGTCAATAGCTCATCAGCTAAAAGTTGTGGCTCCTGAGATCCTCTCTCTTCCATGGAGGATATTGACTGAATGATATTGCACTTGTACAGTGCAAGCAACCACATCTGCTACAAGTTCATAAGGTGCTATGGCTCCTCTCATGTCCAGAAGACACTGTTTTCAATCCAGTCTTCTTTAGCCTGTTCTTACAGTCTTTCTGTCCCATCTTCCACAATGGTCCCTGACCCTTGCAGGGAGGGTATCTAATACAGATATCCCATCTGTGACTGACCATTCCAGAGACACTTGTTTTCTGTACTTTGGCTGTAAGTCAAAGACTGACTACCATCTAATGATATGGATTTTCTCCCAAGGGTGAGCCTTTCACCGTCAGTGGCCAAGTCCTTAAAGCCAGAATCTGCTTCATCCTCTGCCACCATGGTCAGGTGACCTTACAAGATTGGCTAGGTGAGCCAAACCGAACAAGGAAAGTCAGAAAGGAAAGATATGGCCACCACAGCTACTTTAAACAATTATTCATGTGACTTGAAGCACAATATCTAATCTGATGCTATGTAAACAAGGAACAAAGGCCTCTGCAGGATGCATACTCTTAGAGCACCCAGGGGTCAGAGCCAAACTGCCTCATGACCTCAGAGCAGTTGTAAAGTTCCAGTCACACTTGTGTTATCCAGCACCCCAAGAGTAAAATGGTGGGTCCTAATGCCTCACTGAAAGTCTATTTCAAGAGATAAGCCACAACATTGGTCAAGGTATCTAGCATGTAAAAGCGACTTGTCGTGTCTGTTTCTGAAACTAAATCAGCCTGACACACTCACTTTACATATGAAAACACTGGGGCCCAGAAAGGGATAGGGACTTGCCAAGGCCACACAGCAAATCTAGCTAGAGGCCTTTGGGGGAAGCCCCAGGCTTCCTTCCTGTTCATGGGCCTTTTCTTTTAAAAGTGTGGGTTGTCCCCCAAAGGCTGTACTGCAGGAAAGGTGAATCAACTCCTCCCTGGGAAAATGGCTCCTGTGTAGGCAGCCTCTGGTTCTGAGCCAGTGGGGAAAGAGAAGGAGAGGAGGAGGCTCTCTTCAGTCTCCTCGCCTTCTTTCTTCTGGATTAGGGATTCCACGGCTCTAGCTCTGCACAGTGACATTACCTGCTCCTTCAGCCTGAGTCAAGGCCAACCCCCTGGATGGAGAAGAGACACAACACTCACTGGAGACAGACAGACAGCTCTCAGAGACAGAGAACCATCAGAAGAAGTAAGCCAGGCCACTGTCTTGACACCGTGCCCTACAAGTCACAGAGCCTGTGAGCACAGACCTTTTAAAGCCAGCTTGTCTGTCAGTCAAGGTGAAGGGGGACCTGGCCCTCAATCGCTCCTGTTCTGTCAGAGCAGCTCTGAGCCAGACCCACCAAGCGCTGGCCTTTCTGCTCTGTCTCTGCCGCATCCCAGCAGCCCTCTGGGCTCAAACCTCATCTCGATCCTGATTAAACTTCCTCTCCCTTCCATCTGTAATCATGTGCAGGGCTGTGAGTTTTGAAGCCCCATATAAATATGTGCTTTAGAATTAAACTGCTTCAGCAATTCCCGACAATGATTTCTCCAAAATTAAGCCGAGACAATTTGTTGAGCCAGAGCACAACATCTGAAACCTGATGGGATGGGAAGGAATGTTTTCAGAGCCCAACGGTTTCATAAACAAGGCTCCTCTGAAGGCAAACGGCAGGCTCCATGGGCTCATGCTGCCCCCTGGCAGTACCGAGGATTAGTGGCATCCCAGAATGCCACACACCATCCAAAGGAAACAAAGTGTCACTCCTGAGCTTGGCTTCCCACACTCAAAGAGAGTACTCTGAGATTCCAACTGTAGGAAGAAACCCATGAAAAGGACAAAAGGGTGAGGTAAACTTGGACCTGTGTAGCCAGTACAGCCCTGCCAGGCAATGTGAGATTAAAGCACACATGCATGCTGGATAGAGAGGAATCTCCCCAGCATCATAGTGAGGGGACCTGGGAGGCCACACACTGCTCAGCTCCCTTTGTCCTGGGTCCAGAGCAGACAGGCACAGAAAAACAGAAAGCACAAGAGTGGTAGCCAGAGGCCTGGAAGAAACAGGGGTGGGTGGGTGGAGGGTTAATGGTTCATGGGATTTCCATACATGAAGATGGAAGTGTCTTGAAACTAGGCAGCGATGATAAAACACTGAGAATGTGTGGAATGTCCCCAAACTGCACACTTCAGAGGGGAAATTTTAGATAAACAAATGTTTAAAGATAAATAGATAAATAAATAAATAAATAAATAAATAAATAAACAAATAAGTAAATAAATAAGGGCCTGTGAGATAGCTCAGTAGGTAAAGGTGCTTGCCACCTAGCCAGTGGCAGTAAGGAACCAACTCCTACAGGTTATCCTCAGACCTCCATACATACATGCACACATAGGAAGAAAGAAAGAAAGAAAGAAAGAAAGAAAGAAAGAAAGAAAGAAAGAAAGAAAGAAAGAAAGGAAGAAAGAAAGAAAGAAAGAAAGAAAGAAAGAAAGAAAGAAAGAAAGAAAGAACTGCTATGCATACATACTATAGTCAAATTGACCACCGTGATGGTCTTGTCAACTTGACAGAATCTGGAGTGGCCTAGGAGGGTTAGCTGGATGGGAGGGCCAGATAGGAAGGCCAGCCTTACTTGTGGGCAGCAGCAGTCTGAACTAAATGAAAAGGAAGAGGCAAAGTAAACCTAATGCCAGAGTCTGCCTCCTTCTGTGTCCTCGCCATGGATGCAGGGGGACAGAGTCTGCCTCCTTCTGTTTCCTCGCCATGGATGCAGGGGAACCAGCTGCTTCTTGCTCTGACGGCCATGCCTTCCAAACTATGATGGCCTCTACCCGGAACTGTGGTCCAAAGCAACCCTTCTTTCTTCCCTCCCTCCCTCTTTCCTTCCTTCCCTCCCTCTTCCCCTCCCTCTGTCCCTCTTTCCCTCCATCTTCCCCTTCCTTCCATCCTTCCTCCCTCCTTCCCTTTCCTCTCCTCCTCCCTCCTTCCCTTCCTCTCTTCCTCCCTGTCCCTCCTTCCCTTCCTCCTCCCCTCACTCCTTCCTTCCATCCTTCCTCCCTCCCTTCCTTTTGCTTTGGTCAGATATTCTATTAAACAAGAAAGTGACTAACACAGTCACAAAAACTACCTCAATCCCCTTTCTTAGCTTCCCTTCTCTCTCTCCCTCCCCTCTCTCAGTTCCCTTGGGTGCTCCAGCCTACCTTGAAGTGGCAACTTCAGAATATCCCTGGAGGACTCTTTTCTGCCAAACAGGGTCACCAATTCCTTCTCCCAGGACCAGGCTGGTCACAGACCAGCCACGGGCCAAGGGCCCCCAGGTTCTGACTGTCCACATGGAGAACATCTCTTCCCTCATGGCTGGAGCCTTTGGCATAAAAGCTATTGACTCTCACTACTTGGAATGTAGAGGTTTTCTGATTCTCTTGGTACTACTCTTTCCAGAGATCCAAGCCTGGATTCCTGGATCCCCTGAGACCCCTCAGTGACAGTCTCTTTTCCAGTTTAACTTGCCATCTTTAAGCCAGGCTTCTAGGAAAATATTTCCCAGAGGACCCTATAGCCCAGCTGTTGGAACCTGGCCAGCCTGTACCATCCCACGACATACTCTAGGCACCCCACATTCCTAGGGAGATCCTCTAGAGAGTGTCCTTTAGTCTTCATGAAAATAGGAAATGCAAAAATTACTCCTATTTTACTGCTGGAAAACTTGAGGCTCAAAGAACAGGAGTCACACAGAGGGTCAATGCCAAAGACAGAATCTGAAGCCTGGTCCTTCCTACTGGTCTCTGGACTCGAAGGACCTCTAAGGACTGGATTCCTATCACAGAGACCTGAGGCAAGAGAGACTCCAAAAACCAGGACCATTGGTTCCCTGCCTACAGCTCTGACAGGGGTAGACTTGCCTCTGGGGCCCAAGAACAGGAACAGAGAGGCTTCAGATGTAAATATCAGTAAATGTTTGTAAAGAGGAAACAAGTACAGACCCCATCACGCCTGAGACAGTGGGGCTGGTCTGGAAACAACCCTGGACCCAAAACAACACTAGACCTGAGTCTTTGCTCAGAGCTTTAGTGAAATAATGAGCTAAAACAGCTAGGAGATTTGTCTTGGTAGTGTCAGCTCTCTCTCTCTCTCTCTCTCTCTCTCTCTCTCTCTCTCTCTCCTTTCTCTCTCTTTTCTTCCTTCCCTCCCCATCCCTTTGTCTCTCCCTCTCTATCTGTCCCTCTGTTCCTCCTCCTTCTTTTCCCACTCTCTCTGTCTCTGTCTATCTGTGCCTTTCTAGTTGTTGTTGTTGTTGTTGTTGTTGTTGTTGTTGCTGCTGCTGCTGCTGCTGCTGCTGCTGTTGTTGAAGACAGGGACTCATGTAGTACAAGCTTGCCCCAAACTCACTCAAGGATGTAGTCAAAGATGACCTTGAACTTCTGATTCCTCTGCCACTATCTTTTGGCAGGTGAGATTACAGGAATGTGTATTACACATACACACACACACACACACACACACACACACACACACACACACCCCTAGTCTCAGGTCTGCACAAAAAAAATCTTTGCAGAAGAAGGCCATTGATCTAAAAGCCCCCCTGGGCTCTCCCTACCCACCTCAAACCTCAGCAGTGACACTCTTCCTAAAGAAGCTGAACAGTTGCTCAAAATCCTCAGACTCCATTTTCAACTATTAGGATCCACTTTCTCCCACATGCTTTGAATGGCAGAATGGGGTTTTCAGATGATTCGACCAGATCGATTGGTGGGACAGACCCTATAGTGGTATTGAGAAAGAAAAACTATCAGTCCCCTGTGGTTCAACATTTGCTGTGCCCCGTGCAGACAGCCTGTACCTATGTTCTCAGCTAGTTGAAAGACGGAAGCAGAAGGATTTCAATTCCAAAGCCAAATTCAGGGATCTTAGTAAAACCTTGTCTCAAAGTAAAAAGATAGCTTTAAAAAAATTGGCCAGGAACTGTGTCTCAGCTGTAAACACATTCCATGTGTGAGGTTCTAAGTTCAATTTCCAGCATGGAAGAAATAACTTCATGTATCAAATGGGCAGCGGGACATTGAAGTGAATCTGTAGAATGACTTGGATGCCCTAGGAGACTAGTTTTATATTGACATATATAGACATGTAGATAGATAGATAGATAGATAGATAGATAGATAGATAGATAGACAGACAGATAGGTTTTTTTCTTTTTGTGTGTGTGTGTGTGTGTGTGTGTGTGTGTGTGTGTGTTTTGTAAGACATAAACATGGGTCTTGTGTCCAGGGGAAAGAAAACAAGGGGCCCATCTTCTTTTCCACCATCTTCTCTTCCATGATGTGTTCAGAGCCAGCTGAGGTCTTGGTGACTCTGCACCCTCCCTTCCCCATTTTAGGCTGAGTAAATGGAAACTTTGCAGCAGGTTCCACTCTGATGTCCTCCCCCAATGAGCTGATTCTAATGTGTTCCGTTCTCACAGTTGGAACCAGGAAATCATCAAACTTTCTCATCAACTCCTAAGAAAAGAAGCTTCTTCGCTCTTCTCCCTCAGCTAATACAGCTACATCCTATGAGCCCTGTCTCAGTCAGGGTTTAACTGCTGTGAAAAGACACCATGACCAAGGCAGCTCTTATAAGGACAACATTTAATTGAGACTAGCTTACAGGTTCAGAGGTTCAGTCCCTTATCATCAAGGCAGAAGTATGACAGCATCCAGGCAGGCATGGTGCAGGCAGAGCTGAGAGTTCTACATCTTCATCTGAAGGCTGCTAGAAGACTGGCTCTCAGGCAGCTAGGATGAGGTCTTAAAGCCTATGCCAACAGTGCCACACCTACTTCAACAAGGCCTCACCTCCTAATAGTGTCACTCCCTGGGCCAAGCAATATACAAACCATAACAAGCCCTATTGGCTGAACAAATCCTGTGACTGCCCACTCTTCCTGACCCATTTTAACCTTATCCAACTTGTGTATAATCTTTCTATCCAACTCCCAGCATGCTCCCTGCTCTCAACATTCCTTCTTCATGCTGCGTGCAGTTGTCTGTCTCATCTTCCCAAGGATCACCCCAAGGCTTACTCTTGTATAGAAGATCTAAACAGAGCACTATGACACCCCTGCCCCAACTCCTAGTCTATTGATTGGCCCCTTATATCCCTCTAAAAGGAGGGTATTTTTCTCTTGCCTCTGAAGGTGCTATCTGTTTTGACAGAAGATCTACTGATCTCCTATTTCGCACCTGTAAACTTCTTACACACCCTTCAAAGCCAGGCTCGGCCACCCTCTTCTTGGGAAAGATAGGCAGTGTGGCCCTTCTCTGATCCAGATTTACAGGGATTTCCCAAGTTACCCCCATCATACACTGGCCACACTACGGTTCCTTCTCTGAGGCTGTGAGATCATTGAAGATGGGCATGGGTCCTATGTAGTTCATCACCTCCAGTCTCCAGAACTGAGTTGTGCACATAAGTGCTCATCAATAAGTGTGTTTAGAATGAGGGCAAATGGTAGGGGTGTATCGGATGCAGGGATGCATACTTGTACAGACTGATGAATTTCTACGTGTGTGGTGAATGCATAATGGACACATGGAGTATTGTGTCTGTGACCAGATTCAGTACATTAGGCCACATGTGTCCACCAAGCACTCAGTTAGCACAGGCTCCAGCGTGAGCACAGAACTGGGGTTGGAGCTGACCCTGCCCTTTCCTTGGGTGGTTTCTATACCCTAGGGCTTCCAAAGAGTTCTCATCATTTCTGCATTCACTATGATTCAGTACCTCAGATTTCTCTGCCTTTGGTCTATTGGAAATGGGAATTTCCTTTCCTCATTACTAGGGAAGCCTCTGCTTTAAATGACCTACTAGTCACTCCAAGCTTTCCTTTATCTTTTCCCAGTCTGCTTAGCAATCTCCATCTGACTCCTCTAAGTTCTAGATACAATCTGTGTTCCTTCATTTCCTTGTCCCACCCATCTCTTACTCTTCTACTGAAATATCCCAGCTCATTGCTGGTCAAAGTGTTGTACTTGTACTACGACCTGAAGACAGGGGATGTCTGTGCCTCTTCCACATCAGGAATGCTGGCTTCATTGCCCACCTTGCATACCATCCTACCATCTGCTTCTCAGACCAGTGCTTGTTCTGAGAGCCCCAGCTTAGACTTCTCAAGAAGTCAACTCTGAGAAGACTGCAGGACAATCTTCCTAGGTCCTCCTCACAGGCATCAAGACCCTGGAGACATTGGTAAAGATAGTGTATGCTATTATAAAGTACTTATATGTAACAGTTCAACCCAGCATCAGTGTTCCTCATCCCATAAAGAGATGTTTTAATCTACAGATGGCTCTCCTCCACATAGTGACTCAGGGATCCAGGCTCCCTTTCTATGGTGGATAGACGCTATCTTCACTAGGGCAACCTCAAACTCTCTGTGATTCTCGGTTTAGTGTCAGAATGCATGTAGAGGACAAAGACAGAATATGTTATCGACTTGGCTCAGAAATGGCAGCTGTCCCTGTCTCTATAATTTGTTAGCTAGAACACACTATGCAGACACACCTGCCTAGGAAAGAAGAGGAACACAATGAGGCTTTGCCTGGGATACTCAAGCAAAATGTTCTCTTCTGGTGTGAAACTAAACTCTGCATGGGTGCCTTACTCTAACCTCAGGTGGGTATAGGATGCCAAAGTCATGTGAAACATTCCATAGCTCTAGTTCTTAGACCCTGGTTTCATTTGTTCACACTCCAGACTTTCCATAACCATAGCCTTCTCTCAAATTCCTACTAGCATCAGCTACAAATAGCTTATGTGAAATTACACAGCATGAGCAAGGGAGGAAAGTGGGATGAATTTCAGCTCAAATCCCAAGCAGCCACCTTATCTTCAGGAGAAAACCACAATAGCTCATTTCTTTACTTTGTTATTCTCTTACAGTAGCTATGACAGTCTCTTACAGGTATTTTTAAAGACTCAAACACTCCAAGGATCAGCAGTGGACAAGTTAATGAGAAACACAATTGTTGCTGTTAGAAGTAAAGAGCTGATCATGGTGAACTGTGAAGGAATTATTGCATTTATCTAGGGTTTGTCAGTTTGAGTGCAGGAAGCTAATGTTGGGGAAACATAAATGGTCTTTGAACCAAGTGAATAATGCAGCTGCCTCTTCCTGCTTTTTTTTTTTTTTTTTTTTTTGGTAATAGCTATTAAATTAAATACACGTAAGTTCAAATGCCCCTGAGATGATATGTCGAATATCTTTAGGGAATAAATCATACCTCCATTTCAAAATGCCAACCTGAGCCTGCCTGTTCAAATCCCTTTCTTCCAATCTGCCAATAGAAATTAATCAAGAAATGTATATATCTAATCAAAAGAGTTTATCTCCAAGTTAGAAAGCAAAGGCAGTTGTTCTCAGCAAGCCAAGACCACTGCGGCATGTCTCAGGACATAATGTATGAGATATTAGACTAAGGGCACTGTTACCCCATCCACTGTGGGTCCGAGTTTCACCCCGCCACTGGGATGGATGTAGGGCACACTGCTTGGGCAGGTTGAACACTGAGCGCTTGCGGACTGTGTTTACCCTGTGCTGCTGCATAGGGTGCTGGGCTTTAGGGAATAGCCCAGATGTTTAATATGTGGCAGACTGAAGTTGGTGTTCCCTGACTCCCAGGCATCCAGTTGCTGCTGGAATACCACACAAAGGAGTCGGGAACAAAGGATCGGGACTGTTGGGGGCCCATGAGCTGAGAACTTGATGAACCTGGGGATAGGGAAATGGGAAACACTGGCTTAGCTCATCAGCGAAAATCCTTAGCTGGGCAACAATTTCCCTCACTCTTTCCTTCCCTCCCTCCCCCCTCTCTCTCTCCCTCTCTCTTTCTTTTCTCTCTCTCTTTCACACACACACACACACACACACACACACACATGCATCAAAATATCACTTCCCTATTTTGGAGGAATAATAAAGCTGAAATACATTATCTGACAAAACCCATGACAATCTTGGACACACATAAATCTCTCAAAGTATAGTAACAGAGCATGTTTAAAATCAACTACTGAGACCAGTGAGATGGTTCATCAGATAATGCACTTGGCACAAAAGCCTGACAACCTGGGTTCAATACCCAGAGCCCATGTAAAGGTGGAAGGTGAGAACTGACTCCACAAAGTTGACCTGTGACTTCCACATGCATGTTCTAGCATGGGCACACCCTTACCCACACATCATGTACACATGATCATAAGTGATTTAAAAAAAAATAAGTGAAGATTTGTTGGCCAAAACAACACCCAGTTTTATATAATCCCTCTCACATATGTGTTTGTAAGATCCAAAGCACACTGCCGGGTGTGAGTGCTAGGAGAACTAGGTGAAGGATGAATGGAAATGCTTAGTAGCATCTTTGCACCTTCTCTGGAAATCTAAACCCATTCATCATCATAAAGCAATGGAAGACTCAACCACACAAACATCGTCTCTGCAGTAGAACTATGGAATCAAGAGATATTTTGAGCAGGAAAAGCAAACACGATCATCAAAACATCTAAATTAGTATCTAAATAATCCAAACGATAAATAGGATGCTGCCAAAACCCAAGGCAATTGTCTGGAAGACCAGAGGGAGCAATTTCTTCAGTCTCACATGAAAACAGGGAGACAAGGGAGAGAGATGGAGAGCGAACTACAGAGGCCCAATCAGCTCCAATAGAAGAAATGAACGTACAGATGGAAGAGACGTGATAATGGGCAAAGGAACAGGCAGGAAATTCCCTCAGTTGTAAGCAGTGGGTTTGCTTCCAAGGATGGTGAGTGGGGCAGGCGAAGGCAGAAGCTCACCCTGAGGGCCATGCCTGTGCCCTTGGCATCTGAACAAATCAATCATGTGTCAGAGAGCTACAAATAGCTCTGGCTTGTCCTGCACCTCCAGTGGGCTAGCTGAAGCAAAGGAGAGCCCCCCAGGATTCCTAGCATGGCTCCCAATGAGCTGGGGACTTACATAGGTTCATCACATCTGAGTAGCCATAGAAGAATGTGGTCACGCTTGTCCACAGAGCCCTGGGAAATGAACAAAAAGCTAAGGCAGTGTGCTGAGATGTGACCGGGGAGTGGGGGCAGGGGGGGACATGAGGGAGGACTGGGACTTGGTCCCATTCCTTACTTAATCCCATTCATCCCATTGCCCTACCTTCCACATATGTTTCCCACCCTACTCTCTATCCAGTTTGGAAAGCTTAGATAACTTCATTCTGCTTTCCCCCCAGAGTCATTTTATTTCCAGATGATGATGATTTCCAGATGAAGCAGGATTGTGAGAGCATATTCCTTTAATCCCAGTACTCGGGAGGCAGGGACAGGTGGATCTCTGCAAACCCAAAGGCAGCCTGGTCTACAGTGTGAGCAGAGAGAGTTCCCCCACAGCCAGGGCTAAACAGAGAAACCCTGTTTTGAAAAACAAAACAAAAAGTTTGGAGGAAATGAAAAAGCACCCTCAAGCATGAGAGTTGGCTGAAGTAAGAGCCCCAGAAGTGGTGAACCACATGACCCATGGCCTTTAGAGGACATTTACCTCTCTCAACTTGATGTATTACAGGCTTTTTTTAATACACACTTGGTTAGGGGAAGCCCAGTTACAGCAAGGGTTTCTCGCCTCCCCTGGTGAACTTGCTTCCTCCGTATGTTAATTATGGTGTTTCAGTTTCCAGTTCCCACTCTCTTGTAAGGCCCTGGCCTACAGCACCTCACTTCTTATGTCTTACCATCTCCATGTAGGTTCTTAGACACTCCAGTCTCTAGACTTCTCCATCGCACGTACCAATCCCCGAGCCTTCTCTAAGTTCCCCCTGCCTGATTTCCAATCACCAACCCAGCTTCATTTCCTTCTCTTAAACTGTGAAGTGGCCTCCAAGTTGACCTAGAGCCTATGGAGCCTCTTATACTTCAGTCTCCATAGTCCTTCTATATAGCATTTAATGAAAGTTTTACCATCTTCTGAAAGACCACAGTTGAGTTGCTTTAACATCTAGCCTCAGGCACCTCATGACTTCGTTTCTCATCACTTTCTGCATAAATTCACACCATGGGCCCCTTCTCCGAAGTTCTTACCATGTCCCAAAGCCCTGTGAGATCGATCATACCTGGCTTCAGTCTATGTTGATCTCTCCACTACAGAGCGGGGGTTTCCCTTCTGTGGAGGACTCTTATCCAAGCCTAAGGACCTGGTTTGATTTGGGCCCCAGCACGAGAACTTCCTAAGACTCCAGAGTTAGCCACTAAGTTCTCAGTGAGTCCTGGTCCTGTGTGGTCCTTCCAATCAAGTTTCACAGTCACTTCTTTGGGTATCTCCCTCTTAAATGGATGGTTTTCCCTCATGTGACTGTCTCCGGGCTTAACTAACAGAGGCTTAGAAGTCAGCAGAGATTCAATACCACCCTTGAAAGTGAACGATTACAGCTTCATCCTTTACAGTCACAGAAGGAAACAGTAAGATGATTTCAACTCTAGCTCACTTCATTCTTTCACTAACCCTGCCGTTTTTGATTACATGCATTCTGCCAAGGTAAAAGAAGATAATCAGAGAAAACTAATCTGCCCATAGTGCAACAGCTAGGAAGTGGTAGCCAAGGAGTTCCATTCTGTTGATGGTTCGGTATTTCCCTTTGACCTCATGGTTTCCCCTGAGTCTTCTCTTCCTTGATCTGGTTTATTGGTCTCAATTCTTTCTGTCCTTCCTGACGCATTAAGCAGTCACCATTCATCACTGACTTAAATATGGTGAAGAAGGCCACCATGGTTCCGCTGATGATCTTGTTCCCACCTGCCATGCACACTTGTCTACTCCAGTCACATCCAAAATATCGGGGCTAAAATCCTGATTAAGGATAAGAGGCAATAAGAATCCAAAAGGAGTTCTGTGCCTCCTGGATAGACAGTCGCTGTTATCCCCTAACTCAGACGTGTTCCAGATCAGTCTTTCCAATCATCAACACGCCCTCATAATTAGGCATAAAGGTACCTCAAGAAATGATTCATAAATGGCTAAGATTGGACATTGTATCCTGGCCAACACAATGTTACCAACCTATCCTAGTTTAACACCAAGCTGTCCATAGCTTGGAATTTCTCTCAAGGAATCTGTCCTGCACAGCTAGCAACAGAGGTCAAGCATATTCCTTAGGGCAACAGACAGTTCATAATAGTTAGAAATGTTTTACATACTAGAGAGTAATGAAGGGCTTCCACCCAAAGACATTAGCAAGAAGTGTTAGGTCGAAACTCCCCACTACTTGCCTCCAGCAGAACCAGAGAATTAGCATAATACCTCAACAGGGAGGGCTCCACTCCTCTTCCCCCTGCTTCGCACCTGGCTACCAGACCCTACTGACCTTGGTGTCCGTGGTCACTTGCCTATGGTGACCTCAGTCTTGAGTCCCTTGCTGTAACCCCCACCTGCCTACGTGACTCCTGTCATCTTCCCTACTTGCTGTATGGTATTTAAGCCTGAATTTCACCTTATACAAATACATCCAGATTCAATACACCCTTGTGTCTCAAGTCTGTTTGTCATCCACCGACTTATTGCCCACCTGACCAGAATTCTCATCCCTTGGAAACTGGGGTCCCCACAACGAACCCGGTCCGCGGCACCCACCCTTGACTCCCTTCTGCTTCCCCCAGGGCAAACACTACTGACCAAGCGGGGATTTAAGCTGAGAGGGAGATGAAGATTGTTCCGTGTACTCCCATCCCCTCCACCCACTCCCGTCACTTCAAATAAAAATGAGTGACCTCTTTTAAAAAAGCAGTAGCAGCTGCCTATTCTGTAGAGTTCGTAAGATGCAACCACATGCTCCATGGTCTCTCGTGTCTTGTTAGGACTTGAGGAGAGGAAGACAGTGAAGAGTTACTGCCAACGGGTATGGGGCTCTCTGTGGTGACCCCCATATTCTGGAATTATCAGTGATGATTGCACGACTTGGAAGGAAATAAACCATGACCTTTAAGTTGTGGACAAATGTGTGTAACATAAAATTGCCATGCAGTTCCTGTCAAGCCTATAGTCCAGTGCTATTAAGTGTGTTCACATAGCACAAGCATCACCACTTCCATCTCCAGAATGTTCTGATCTTCCCTGTGTTCATCAGAATTCTACAGAGAAACAGGCCAATAGGGTGTGCAAGCATCCGTGCATGCATGTGTGTCTACGTCTGTGGCTGTGGCTGTGTGTAGACAGATATATAATAATACAGCAATTTGTTGTAAGGAATTGGCTCCTGTGCCTAGGGAGGGTAGGTCCTAACATCTGCAGTGAACAAGCTGGCAGCCCAAGAGAGCAGATGATACAGTTGGAATCCAAAGGCCATCAGGCTGAAGACCAAATAAAAGCCCACATCCAAAAGCAGGGAAAATGATTTGCCACAAACTCCCTGCCAGGGGACTTTCCTGTTATTTGGGGAAGAATCAACTATTTGTTCTATTCAGGCCTTTGATAGATTACATTACCCATTTAGGGAGGACTGTATTCTCTACTCAGCCTATTGAGCCTGGTGTTAATCTCTCCCTCACCAACATACCTACAAGTGTTGGGCCAAAAAAACTGGATACTTCATGGCTCATTGACGCATAAAATCACATAAAATCATCACTTTCAAACTGAAGTATCCCTTAAACAACTCCAGTGCCACCTCCCTCCCTGCCCTTATCAACCACAAGTCTTGTTTCCATCTCTCTGAGTTTGACTATCCTAGTATGCGGTATAAACAGAGTCACACAATATCTATTTTCTCTGGCTAACTTATGGAACTGAGCACAGGGTCTGCAAGGTTCGCCCATGTTACAGTAGCTGTCAGGCTTTCCCTCCATGCCCAAGTGGACTAATAATGCCACTGTACGTATCTGAGATATTCTGTCTGTCCACTCAGCTATGAATGGACATTTCAGTTTTTCTCTTTGGGCTGTTGTAAATGGTGCTTTTCTGATCACTGGTGTGTAGATCCCTGTTCAACTTTCAAGTCTTTAGAGCTATGATCTCCTTGGGGGTTGCATATCAGATATCCTACATATAGGATATTTACATTACAATGCATAAGAGTAGCAAAATTACAGTTATAAGGTAGCAATAAAATAATTTTATGGTTGGGAATCACTACAATATGAGGAACTATATCAAGGGGTCACAGCACTAGGAAGGTTGAGAACCACTGCTTTAGAGGTATGTGTCCAAAATGGTAAAGGAGGGGGAGGGTATTCACATGTGGGCGTGGACAGAGAACAACCTCAGTTGTTATTAATCAGGTATCATCCGTTTCTCGTTTGAGATAGGGTCTCTCATCTCCCTGGAACCTCACCAAATGGCCAGCTGTCTAGTGACCTGCTAGGTACCTGTCCCTGCCTCCCATCTCAACATCACAGGGATTACAAGAATGGACCACAGCAGCTGCATTTATACTTGGGGCTCAAACTCAGACAGTCAAGCTTGGAAAGCAAGTGCTTTACTAAGTCATCCCCCCAACCTCAAAATTAACATTTTGAATGGCAAATTTTATAGTATGTAAATTATGCCCCAATAAAGAGCATTGAAGCAACACTGAGGAAATAACATGAGATATTCCATAAAAATCATTGGCCTTGAGCCTTTAAAACATCAATGTGGAAAAAAAAAAAAAAACTTATAGGGATAAAATTTGTAGATAAGCAGGGAATAAACAATACCTGTGCCCAGTCCTTTCTTCCTTGCATCCCTCCACTATAAAGACTCAGAAGGAAAGACCTAGTTTGCCTGTTACTCCTGCCACTTAAGGTGAGCCATGATGCCATCCCAGCCAATGGAATGTGGTGGAAATCTTCTGAGCATTGCTAGAAATGCCTTTGCTTTCAGATCTCCCCCTTCTTTCTGTCTTAAAGGATAAAGATGAAATGAGAAGAGGGGCAGCCACCTTGGAACCACAGGCAATAAGCTCCAGGATACCGAGAAGAGAAGAATGGGAAGGCAGCCCCAAGTCCTTGAAGGCTGGCATCTTTGATCTGCCTCACCAGTCCTGGCCTCCTGACCTCCAAGCTTCTTGTTACATGAGATTTTGAAATAATAAAAAAAAAAAAAACAGCAAAACAGAACAAAACAAACAAAAAACAAAACAAAAAAGCTTAAAGCCATTGTTAGAGTCTCTGCTACTTTCAGGCAAGTCTTTTAAGGAGACTTCCAGAAAGGTGGCAAATGGCTTTAAACTCCCTATGTCTCCATATCCTCATCTGTTTAATAAGAATACTCACAGAGATGTAAGGAAGACCATCATAGGGTTGATGTGAAGCTTAAGTAGTTACTATTGATAAGATGTTAGGGGTAGAGTTGACATTTATGAACCCAGTGTGCACCTGCTGTTATTTGAACTACTGCTATTACTACTATTACTAATATAGAATAAGAAAATGTTCATGAAACTCCACTCTCTCAAACCCATCAAATTAATCAAAAAAGAGTTGAAATAAGAGGTAAAGGCTGCAGTAAAGAATCTAGACAACATACAAAAACCCATTAAGATGCTGGCTTGTGAGTTAAATACCCAGCCAAAAGGAGATACTCAGGCTCTGTAATCATTTGGCTGGATTCAGGGACTACATTTTCCACTTCAAAGGTTGAAATGTAGCTGGGCATGGTGCTACATGCCATTAATCGCAGAACTCAGGAGGCAGAGGCTGATGGAGCTCTGAGTTTGAGACCAGTCTGGTCTACAGAGCTAGTTTTCAGGACAGATGGGTTTACACAGAAAAACCCTGTCCTGAAAAACCAACACAAAGCAAGCAAACAAAGGCTAAAACATCAGAGGAGTCACTCAACCAACCTCTGTGGAGAGTAGAGAAGATCCTGGGTGGGCTGAGCCAGCCATGGACCCTAGTCAGGGAGAAGGAAGGGGCTCACTAGAACACACACATGACTGAGGAGCTATGAGCAACCATCGATGGCTAGAAGAAAGAGAGTCAGTTTTCTTCAGCAGCGTGCCCCATGGGAGGCTACGTGATCTAGTGGATGAAACACTACACCCATGTACAGATGCACAGGACAAATGGACTCAATGAGTTATGAACAATGAGGAAGGGGAAGAAGAGGAGGAGGAGATAGAGGAGAAAAGGGAGAGCATAAAATTGAGTGGGGGATGTTTGAAAGTCTCCACAAAGACTTTCAAGAGAGAGAAGAGATAAGATCTAAATATAATACATCATATGAAATTACCAAAGAATTAAAAAGAGTAAAAAGGGGGTTGGAATAAAGGAAGAAAAAGAATCCTGTTACTTTATGTCCTGATTCAAAAATAAAGAGTAAAATAAATACTATTCACAATACTACTCCCCTCCCTCCAAAATACATACATACCTAAATAGTCCATTAGTTCCTGAAGGACTACCGACCTCAGTCCACACATAGGCCCACCCACACTCCCTGGGCTCCCTCTTGCTCTGTGCAGAGTGAAAAGATCCCCTACTCCATGGACTATGAATTCCTCCTCCACTGGAAATCACTTCTTTAGAAAACTCTAGAGGAAGATGCACCTTACTGGTACCACAGGAATCATTTCAGCTGTTTGGCACTAGTAAGCATTCCAAGACTTATTTATTTTTTAATAATCAAGGTCTACAATCACCAGAATCCAAAGCCATCGTTGAATTTCCTTGCTGCTATCTGACAGAGAAAGGGCTCTTCTCCATCCTTCTTCTCCAAGCAAGCAGGTCATCTTCCACCAGATACCATCGTAAATCATAATTAGTCACTGCCTTAAAATGTCGGTATGGCGGTGAGGGGCACTGAAGCCCACACTGATCTCAGGCACCAAGACACGCCTCGGCTTGATTTACTGAAGAGTAGTCACAGGGACTGTCAGAAACCGGCGCTGCGTTCCTTTAAAGCCAAGGAGGCTGCAGGAACCTTAGCACTCTGCATATTCAAAAAATGATCACAGAATTTCCACAGTGAATTTGATGGTCAATAGCTCACTCCTGCCTAATAATGACATCTACAGAGTATTTGCTTCTTCCGAGTAGAGCAAGAAAGGGTGTCGTTGCTTTTTCAATGATTCCCTGAGGACTGGAGGGCAGAGACCAGCTGTCTCTAGATGATGACTATGCACTGCAGCACACCGGGTCTTCCATGTGTGTCTCTGCAGCCGAACCACACAGCGTCATGTGCAGAGAACCCTTTTCCACAGATGAAAAGGAAGCTGAGCTTTGACGCGGTTATACAATTTTCCCCAGGCTCAAAGGGAACAGTGGGACTACGCCCATTTTTATATGGCTCCAAAAGCAAGATCAGCTCCCAGAGGTCTTCACAGATCATCTTGATGGTCACTTTGGTCATCGACCTGTGGCTTGATGGCCACTTGATGGCCACTTGATGGCCACTTGGGCTTGGCCTTCCACAGACCTGTCCTCTTACCCACCAGGGTCTTGTCATATGAGCTCTCTGGTAGCTAAATGAACTCTCTAAATTGGCCTAGGACTGCTACTCACAAATCTCATTCTGGGTGTGTCAGAGTGACAAGAGATGCCAAGATCACCCCTCTCCTCACAATATATCTTGCTGGCCTCTGGTACCTTGTTCTGCATCTTGTCCTAGCTCTGTGTTAAGTCTGGCTGAGAGCTATGACCTCATTCCTGCCAGCCCAGCTCTCTTTGGGTCCATGGCTTATGCCCATCTCATTTCCCTTTGTCCTTCCTAATACACTCATTTATTGCATACCTTCTCGGGTCAGAATGCTAAGTTTTGCCAGTCTAAGATTAACAATATAGCCACAACCCTTGCAGATGTGAATTGAGACTGCACATTTCCAGATAGATCTTCCAATCCAAGGAAGATGTTCTCTAACACCAAATCCAGCGCAAAAACAAATGCCACCCCTTGTACTGTCGGTAAGCCCTCCAACAGTGTCTGCAGGTATGCTTTGCTAGGCCCAACTTACAGATGAAGAAAATGAGTCTCAGAGAAAGAAAGCCCAAGGGTTCACAGTTAGCATGTGGTTCCCCCAGGCACTATGAGTCCAGAGGCCACACTTAACCCAACCAGCTGTCAATATCATGCCCTCCGTGGCACGCTTGGGTATCGTATCCAATGGTCTTACTTTACTTTGTTATCAAGTTTAAAAAATAAGTCAGATAGAGACCCGTGTGCACACACTGCCAGACATCTCCTTTAAAAACAGCCTGTTTGTGCCAGTCAACAGGTGTCTGGGTGGCCTCAGGCACAATCAGAACTCATTTCTCTTCCAGGAGAGAAAGCTATGTCGAGCATAGACAAGATCTTCCTGCAGCCCTTGGCAAGGAGCCTGAAAGTGTCCTTAGCAAGAGGACCATAAGAGATGGCCACTGGGAGTACTCCTGGAGCCAACAGCCCTGTGATTGATTTCAGGTATCTCTCTCCCCCCACTCTCCCTCCCTCCCTCCCACCTCTTTCCCTCTCTCCTCTCCTTTTCTCACCCAGATCCCAGCGGTGCATCAATTACTGGGCACACATATCACATTCACAGGATAGATCTTACCTCCTGCACTTACCACTGCCAGATCCAGGCACAGATGGAGGACAGTGTGTGGGGTTAACGCAAGCCCCTGCGCATGGGCTGGCAGAGAATGGCTCATTTCACAGATGCCCAGGCTGCTTCCTGGCCAGTCTCCTGTGATTAAACCCACGTCACTACTGTGCTTTTGAAGAAACACCACCTGGATTTCCATATTTGAGTTCATCTTTGTCACCACCAGTGTGACCACTGTGGTATTATCCACCTATCCTTCTGCATTGTGCAAACACTTGTGGAACACTCATCCAACACAAAACTCAGCACTATGATTGGGTGGTGTGGGTACAGTTCTGTGCAACTTGGTTCATTTCAACCATAGAGAGCCTTAGGAGAGTTAGAAGTCTAAAGACAAGAGTAGGGGAGAGAAGAGCATGATAAAGGACTGCAGGAAGATGCAAGGATAAAAGCAGGGGCGAGGGCAGGGACTGGCCACAATACAAAATACTCACTGCTAAATATTGAGATGAAATAGTGGTGGGTACCAATTTTATGCCATGTTCTCAGAAAAGAAATGCCCCAGTCATTTTATTTTCTCTAAAATCAGCTTTCTAACCATCTTTCTGTTCCCTGTTTGTTCCCCCAGGACTATGTGAATGTCTCAAGGCTCTTTCATATTAATATTTATGTCCTTGTTTCATTACTGTTGCTGTGACAGTATCCCCGGACAAAAAGCAACAAAGAGGAGGAAATATTCAGTCGTCTCTCATTAGAGTTTACACCCCACTATTGCCAGGATGTCATGGCAGGAACCTTGAACATCACATCCATAGGCAAGAATAGAGAGAATAAACACAAGGATCCTCACTTGTTTGCTTGCTTTCTTCTTCCTTATACTTTTCAAATCCTAGGGAATGGTGCCTCCCATAGTGGGCTAAGTCTTCTCACACCAATTAACAATTAGATAATTCCCCATAGATATGCCCCCAGGCCAATACAGTGTTGACACTCCCTCAATTGAGATTCTCTTCCCAGATGATTCAAGGTGTGTCAAGTGGACCAGTTAAAACTAAACAACTTTTCCTTGGGTCTCTGCTCTACACTTTATCTCCATATTTGTTCCTGTGAGTATTTTGTGAAAGGAGCCTGATACAGCTGTCTCCTGAGAGGCCCTGCCAGAGCCTTACAAATACAGAGGCAGATGCTCACAGCTAACCATTGGACTGAGGGGAGTTGGAGGGGTTTGCCACCCCATAGGAAGAACAACTTCAACCAACCAAACCCCCAGAGCTCCTAGGAACTAAACCATCAACAAAAGAGTACACATGGCTCCAGCTGCATATGTAGCAGAGGATGGCCTTGTCATGCATCAATGGGAGGAGAGGTCCTTGGTCCTATGAAGGTTCGATAGATGCCCCAGTGTAGTGGAATCAAGGGCAGGGAGGTGGAAGTGGGTGGGTGGGTGGTGGAACACCCTCATAGAAGCAGGGGGGAGAATAAGAAAGGGGGTTCCTGGGAGGGGGAAAATCAGGAAAGGGGATAATATTTGAAATGTAAGTAAAGAAAATATCCAATAGAAAAAGAAAATAACTAAACAGCTTAATAACCAACTCTGGATGTACCCAGCAGTTGTAGTCCACGCCTAATGCCTGCTGATAAAGCTGTTGACCATTTGGTAAGGAGGTTGCTGCCTGCCAGATTGTGAGCCCCAATACCTGAGCCTAAGAACTCCCCCATAGACATCCTCTCTGACATTGCTATCCCAAAAAGTCCTTCTTCCTCACAGAGTCCCAAGAGGGAATCAATTGCGTTTCCAGAATGGCATCTCCCACTTCCCATGGGAAAGGTCTGCCTCCCTCTCCACATGTTCCATCACAGCAGCGACCTAAGTTTTAAGAATAAATAAATAAAATAGCTCTCTCTAGACAACATATGCCTTTTTTTTTGACATGATCTTACTCTGCAGTCCTGATTAGCCTGTAACACGCTTTGTGGGCCAAACTGGCCTCCAACTCACAGAAATCCACCTGGCTGGTGCTGGCACTGGTATGTGTCTCCACACTCAACAACTATTTCTAAACTCAACA
>NW_022196897.1:148700371-148711719 GCF_008632895.1 Mastomys coucha
CAGGAACCTAGAGAAACACAACACAAATTAATGTATTAAGCCTTCCCATCTGTCGAAGGAAAACTCTGAGAGGGGAGTATTTAGAAATGAAAAATGGGCTTGGAAAGAGTACAAGGGAGTCGGGCATCAGAAAAACTGGCTCAACATATTCCAACCTTCACAGGAAGGAAAACAACTGCAGGGTCCAGACTGCCTGGGGTTATATTCATCGTCCTGTGGTATAACAACAGTAACTTTTCCCATGGTCGTCATATGGCCCCTATCTTCACAGATCGTATGGAGAACTGGGGACAAAGCTCTCTTTGTTAAGAAGTCTAGGTTTAAGGGAGATATTCAGGAGCTTAGCATTTGGGGGGGACTCTGGTATTTTCAGTTAATCTTGGGTTTAGGAACGTGAGGTTGTATCGATTCAGTGTCTCTTCCCCCTCCCCCAGTACAGCATGTGAAGTGCTTAATCATAGTGGGAACAGAACTACGTGGCAGTTTTGGTTCCTACGCTTATGATCTCCAGAGAAAACAGAATGATAAACTGGTTAATCAGAGGGAATTACGAAAGCATTGCTTACAGATCTTTTTCTTTTCTTTTCTTTTCTTTTCTTTTTGTTTCGTTTTGTTTTGTTTTGTTTTGTTTTTCAAGACAGGGTTTCTCTGTGTAGCCCTGGCTGTCCTGGAACTCACTCTGTAGACCAGGCTGGCCTTGAACTCAAAAATCTGCCTGCCTCTGCCTCCCAAGTGCTGGGATTAAAGGGGTGTGCCACCACCACTTGGCAATGTTTACAGATCTTAACTTGTGGATAGAGTCTAGGCATACAGAAGAGGAAAGTCACATACCTGGTGGCATACTCACCAAGCCAATGCCTCCCAGTGGGCTCTGAGAGTGTGAGGGGGAGTTACGAGAGCTGGTTCGAGACTAGGCCGGGTAGGTTTCTCTTCTCAGCTGCCCAGATGTGCCAAGACGACACTCTGCCACTGGTCTCAGAATCCTGAAACTTTAGTCATCCACATAAGCCATTTAACCCGAGCTCTTCCAATACAAGTGGTAAAACTGGGACTTGATGACTTGGCGTGCCCCACAGCAACTTCCATGACAGTATATGTGGCCTTCAGCTAGACAGTGGTGATGACATAAAATTTTTTAAGTAGTTTTTTTTTTTAAAAAAAAGGCATTTGGAGCACAAGAGAGTCTGAGGCAAGAAAATTCTTGTGAGTTCAAGATCAGCCTGGGCTATATAAAAAGACCCTGCCTCCAAAAAGAACAAAACTAAACACTGGAGTCAGATGTAGTTAATCATGCCAGAGGCAAAGGTGGGCAATGTCATTTCCCGCTAACGTTTTTGCAAAAATAATGTTAAATGATAATTTAAAATTTAAAGACAAGAATGAGAGCAATTTTCTTACACTATTACCTGCCACTGCAGTTATCCCCTGCGGAGTCCAAACATTGTGATTAGAAAGACTGGAACGTGGGCACTGCCGCCTCAAGGGGTCAATGCTCATTTTAGTGGTGACCCTATGGGTGGTAGGTTTTTTTCCCTCCTTATTTCTACCTATTGCTGATTTTAATTAAAAACAATAATCTGTGCTCATGGTGGAATATCTCAACAATAGCGAAAGAAACAAAGGGAGGGTTCCCATGAATTAATCAGCCCAATCTCCTTCTCCTCCAAGAAGATAAATAATTTTAACAATTTAGCATCTCCCTGCATATTTGGGCTCATTCACAAATCTGTGTACACACAAACACACCCGGGGATTTTTTTTTTTAACTCAACATATTCTTCGGCCTCTGGTTTTTTCATTTGACATCACAAACATCTTTTCATGTCATATACCTTGACCTTACTGTTTGAAACATCTGCAGAATATACTGTGTGGGTGTTCCCTCTCTGAGGCAGCTGTTCTTTATTAGGGAATATTCAGGCTGTTTTCTAGCCTCTTGCTAATATAAATAATGTCTCATTGAACATATTTCTATACATATATACATATATATGTATATGCATATATCCTCCAGAACAGATTTCTGGATGTGAGACACTGAGTTAATGAATATGTATACTTTATGTCCTTGGCATCAGCACAACATAAGATTCATTTTGTATTTCCCAACTACATGAGCTATTAGTGACCTTTTGAGAATGTTTGTCGATTGGAAACGTGGGAAACAGTATCACACTTTGGTTCATCGCTCCTTCATCAGGATGAGGCTCTAGCTGTAGTCAGTTTAGACCCTCTAAGAAAGAGATGACCAAGGTATGTGAGCCAATAGTCCAGAATTCTGCTAGGGAGGGTGCCAGTGGCACAGCAGGGAGGGGCTGGGAGGCCAGGGAGAGGACACCAAGATGCATTTCTAACATTTGTGCAAGGAGACACTGAATGGGGTCTTCAGACAGTCCATAGTGACAGGGTCAGAGGCACAGCTCCACGCCGTTCCCCTCAGCAGCCTGAGGAGTTCTTGCAATCTATTCAGTGACTTGTACTCCAGCAAAGGCAGGATCATGGATTGGCCTGAGAAAGAGTTTCAAATTGAAGCAAAGTTGGGGGTTCCGTGGAGATACTTTCTTACCAACCTTAAACATAGAGTGAGTAGAGAAAGAGGGGTGCTCAGGAAAAAAAAGCGGGGATAAGACACACCTACAAGATAGGAATGGGCATGTCAAGAAGGAGTCACACGGCCCTGCCTTTACAGTAGTCATACACAGGATGCTGGTGCATCTGAAGCTACCATCTTTGGTAGGCTGCCAAGAAACCTAAATGTGATGCCAGGGTGGTTCATGAAGAGAGCCTCCCAGAATTGTAATTGATAAGCTGCAGATCACAGGTGTCTTGGTTTGGGTTGAAACCTCATGACCAAAAGCAAATTGGAAAAGAAAGGGTTTATTTGGCTTTCTGCTTCCACATCCATAGTACACTCCTGAAGGAAGATAGGACAGAAATTCCAACAGAGCAGGAACCTGGAGGCAGGAGCAGATGCAGAGGCCATACAGGGGTGCTGCTTACTGGCTTACTGAACCTGCTTTCTGGTTTTTAAATGTAAATGTGTAATGCATTCTGAAGGGAAATGTAACAATAAAAATGAGCTGGGGGGGGAGGGGCACGGCTTACAGGCTTGTGCTCTCTGGCCTAGATCCCCTGATTTCCCAATTCAATTATTTAGCATGAAAAGCGAGAAGGAATTTGGATCTTCTTTCATGTTAGGCTGGACCACCACCTCACAATGGGCTGGGCCCTCCCACATCAATCCCTAATTAGGAAAATGTCCTAAAGACTTGCCAACTCTTTTGGAAACATTTTCTCAATTGGGGTTCTCTCCTCTCAGATGACTCTAGCCTATGTCACCATGACATAAAATTAGCCAGCACAATAGGGATAGATAAGTATTCTTACTGTAAATGAAGTTAAGAGTCTTACGTGGTATCCCCAGAAAATCCAAGGAAAAAAGAATAGGGCCCTACCTAAAATCATATACAGTCACTCCTGAAGCCTGGTTTGTGGCTATTTTAGCAGAAAGTACCTATATGCAATATGAATGCTAGCTGATTGTTGGTAACCTACATAACAAATGTTAATTGTGCTGGGATTCTTGCTTCTCCATGAGAGGCTGCAACTAGACCAGACCCTGGAGGGAGGGGCTCCTATTCTTCCCATATCCCCATTATTCCTATATCCTTGTCTTTCACTCCTGTCTCAAGACTACAGTGGAATTCTGAGAAAGTTTTCAACAGACCAGTGTGGACTTCCCAACAAAGTCTGCCTTTGAAACTCCACAACCCTTGGACTCTCTGTGCACAGCCTACAGAAAGCAGGGCCTGATCCAGATGCCATATACAATGATCCAGATGCCATATACAACGATCCAGATGTTTAAGTTTCCTGAGGCCAATCATCTCCTCTGTGGGTAGGAGGGTCTTCCAAAGACAGCCTCCATTATAATCCAGCATCTCCGGTCTAAAAACCACCTGCAGAATGTTTTCTTTTCCTGGCACATCTGCAGAAACTCTTGGAGTACCTGGCAGTTTAACCCTTTGCTGTATATGCTACAAATATTCGCTCTCGGTCTTCATTTACTTCTAACATTGGCTCTGGGTTTCCCTGCATGCAAGTGCAAGTTGTTTACACTTAAATTTTTTCTGTAATAAAAATCTGTTCATCTTTTCCTTTAAGGTTCTGTGTCTTACTTAAGAAAGTTGTCTTCTAACAGAAAAGAAAAAAGCAAAACAGAGGCAGATCCCATTACTTTATCTTATGTTTCCTGGCTGCACAGTACATTATTGACCTAAATTTGGAATAAATGATTATATTATGCATCAACCAGGGCTTGATTCAGTTTGCTTCTCATCATTTCCAGTTTTTTACCATCTAATTATTTTGAAATCTGTCTTCTTTTGAAATGAATAACTGGGCTCTATTTATTCAAAGTCCACCATTTCCCCTACAATGTCATCTGTATGTTTGTATAGCAGAACACATGATCTGCATCTGAGAACGTGGGCAAGACTCAGCATCCAAAAGGGAGGGAGGGAGGGGGTACTCTCCTAGTGCTGCTCCCTGGTAGGCTAGGATTTGGTAC
Organism: Mastomys coucha; assembly: GCF_008632895.1. NCBI lineage: Eukaryota > Metazoa > Chordata > Mammalia > Rodentia > Muridae > Mastomys > Mastomys coucha. The sequence goes on from NW_022196897.1 coordinate 148,704,942, forward strand.
ATGAGAGACCCCAGCCAGGAGCAAGCTGTAGGAGACAGAAAGAGGAATCCAATAATCACGCACCCATTTCTAACCCCAAGGAGCTGGAGAGCCAGGCCCAAGGGTGGTGGTCTTCTTCTGCACACCTGAGTTTCCCAGTAGCAGCCTCCACTTGGTCTGTTTGTCATTTGTCCTCCTGGAGGGGAAGGAAGACTCACCATGCTGCCATCGCATGACCTTTCCTATCACCTCCTCACTTTGCTCTATTTTATTCTCCAATGTGACAACTTACAGTCAGCTCCCTGCAGAGCCTGGAGAGATGTCCTGGCACATCCCCAGATTCCCTCTGCCACACAAGCCCTCCCTTGCCTTCTCCTGACTCTCCAGAGGCCACAGCAATTAGCCCCAGACAGTTCTCAGGATCTGAAACTGTCTTGGGCTCACATTTCGATGTCAGAGTGAATTTGAATTCTGAAGTTGATCTCCTTGTTGTACAGATTTTATGAGGGGAAGATTAAATCGTTCTCTGATGTGTGCTTCATTAGACCCCAAACCCTTGAAGAGTCGTTAAGGCCCCTTCTCCCTGGAATGCTCTCCATCTCAGCTTGACAGGTATCGGCAAGAATGAGCTCATCATTATTTGGGAGCTGAAGCAATTGGGAAGCTCGGCCAAGTATGGGTCTATATCAACCATTTGTGCCTGTCTCTTCTGAGGCTCGTGAACCCCCAAACCTAGCAAAGCAACTCAAGAGTCACATTCTGTTTGGGAAAAACCACTCTGAGCCTATGAGCTCTCCTCCTTACCATGAATCCACTGACACAGAATTAGGTTGGTAACCAAGTACTATCCAGTCCGTGGCCAGGGGACAAATTGGAGCCAAGATCAAAGTTTGTTCTGGAAGTAGAAACAGAACTCACTGTGGGCCTAGCATTAGAGATGAGTCTAAAAGCAAGATTGGGATCCAGTGTGGAAGTAAGGGCATAATTCACTCTGGAATCAGAGTTCAACCTGTGGCCAGAGTCAAGGCTCATTCTTGGATGAGGGTTAAGGCTCAGCACATAATTAGAATTAAAGCCAAATCTGGAAGCAAGATCATAGCTGGACCTGGATCTATCTTCGGGGTCTGTTCCACAGCCAGGATGCAGGCTTAGTCATATGGTCAGAATGAGGGTCTAGATCATGGCCTGCTCAGCTCAGTCAGCAGCCAAATGTCTGTTCATCAACAGATTCTGGCCCGACTTAGCCCTATATCAGTTCAGGGTCCTGAGACTTAACACTCTGTCTAAGCCCTGGAAGTCTCATATACTAGCATATTTACTCCCAGATGTCTTGACAGTCACTGAGATACTTAAACCATTTCAGGTCAGAGAGAGCCAACAGCAGCAGCATCTGCAAATGAGGAGTCATATTTGAGCTGGGGTGGGGGAAGCTGGAGCAGAAATGAGAGATCTGGAAGGCACTGGGGGAAATTAGGCCACCCTGAGGACCTAAACCTCAGAGAGCTGAGGTGAAGGCAATGGAGCTGTGCATTTTTCCAACCCTTCCCCACTTGCTCATGTTTCCAATGCCAGCAGCAAAAAGAATCTCCAGGGGAAAGCCTTAGCTGGTAGCATTTTCTTTTCATAGTGGCTAAAGGTGAGGAGGAAGTGACATTGATCTCAGCACAAGGCATGCACTGAGCTTTCTCTGGACTTCAAAGTTCTCACCTAGAAAGAAGAGGATGGAGTCGCTCATGCACCATGCCCTCTCTGTTCAGCCGGCTGAAAAGAGGATACCAGGAGGATGGGAAAAAGATGCAGGGAAAGTGAGAGCTTGGCATTGCCAAAGGGGAAAGGTTTATGTGGCTGGAGAGCGTGGGAAGTAAGACAGAGGAGAAGTGAGGTCAAGAGAGAGGCAGTGTCTGAGTCTACAGGCACAATGAATGCAAAAGAGCATAGTTTTTTCAAACCTATGGCCTCACAGAGCTGGTAAGAAGAGAGTGAAAACCACCAAATTTGCATTGTAAAATGACCGGTTGCCTTGTACAGGCTCACTGAAGGAGGCTGGGGTGTAGACAAGGGAACCGTGACTACACTATGTAACTAACCAGGCATATGGAGGCCTGTGCTATGAAGATGGACAGAGAAAATGGTAACAGCAGATTTGAAGCTGAGCAGATCTGAGACTGAATGGGTGAGTCAGGTCTACAGCCAACAGGGAAGCAAGAATCCTGAAGCTCCGGCTTGGAAAGGTGAATGGAAATAACTCACCAGGATGGAGAGGTGGGAAGAACAGGATCTGTGGCGGAAGAAGGCAAATTCTAATCTATATGTTCAACTCAGGAGGTGGCCGTGGGGATCCTAGTGGAAGCATCCAAGAAGGACAAGCAATGGGATCAGGAGTTCAAGTGCCCAAACCAGGCTGAGGGTATAGATGAGGGGGAGTCGACCATTACCCTAGAATAATGCTGAAAAAACAGAGTCAGTGCTGCCGTTTGGATATGAGCTCCTCCTACAGAGGCTCATGTGTTATAAAGACTTGCTCTCCAGTACTAGACCCAACCATGGAGCGGATCATGAATACTCCACTTCATCAGTGGATTAACTCATTGATAGATTTATATATGGTGACATTATTGAGAGATGAAGCCTATTCTAAGTGACTCCTTTGTCCCAAACCCCTTCCCGACTCTAGCTCTCTACCTTCTGCCCACTATGAGGCTAAGCATTTTTCTCCACCACATGCCCCCCACCATAATGCTTGACCCACCCCTGCAGATGTCCAGAAACAACAGAGCTAAGTGACCGTAGCATGAAACCTCTGAAAGCATGAGCCAAATAAGCCACTCCTCCTTTAAGTAGTTTCTTTCAGGTATTGATCGTAGAGATGGAAGTGATACTAACATAGGATCGAATCTCAGGACAGCCAACAGAAGAGAACTCAACAACCACCCTAGGAAGGAGTGACTGGTGTGGGGGATGGGCACACTTATGCTACCTGGTGGTGCACTGCAAACTAAAGAGATCATGAAAATCAATAAGGCCCAGCGACTGGAACTCATGGTAACCAGGGAGGTTCCCAGTTCAGTGACTTAGTGAGAGTAATTGCTAGAACTTCTCTAAGGGTAGAATCATCAAACAAAAGTGGAATTAGTTGAGATGGACAATGTCTTAGGCAAGCTTTCCTGAGGACCCATGGTGGGATCCCAGAGGAAGAAGGGTTAGAGCTGGGAGCAGAATTGTGTGTTCTAAGACAAACTGACTTGAGTGTGTGAAAGTGCTACTGGGAACGGTCCACTCAGGGAAGAAAACATACAGGAAAGGAAGCTATTCGGGGAAAGAATGGGCCATCGACCATCCACCATTTACCATCATCAAAGCACTTTCCATAGACTTTTAATATTTAATTCTCTCAGCCCATCTGTGGTCTCACAACTATATTCACTTCCTTCACAGCACTCAGCACCTCCCGTGCATTGTTTTAATTACCCCTCGGCTTCTTTATTGACTCTTTTTCCCACTGATCTCTGAGCTCAAATCAGGAACTTCCCAATCCCCATCACTCCTGTCTTATCTTGCTTGAGTTTTCCTGCTGCCTAAAGCTATCTACACCATATTGTTTATTTGTTGAATGTCCTTCCACCAAAACTGTGAACTCAAGGGGAGAAGGAATGAAGCCTGGCTTGTTGTCATACCAGAGCATACAGCACTGTCCCTGAGCTCATAGGAGACACACACTAAATATGGAAGGAAGAAGGGAGGGAGAAAAGGATAAGGGGGTAAAGAGAGGAAGTGACACAGAGGAGGGAGGAAGCTAAGAAAGACTTCTGAAAATCACAATTTACTGTTCAAAAATGGAGAACATTTAGCCAGCCTAAAGGATCGATAATAGCTTTTAAACATCACAACAACTCTTTTGAAGTAGGATTTATTATTCTCTTTGCATAGAAGAAGGAACTGGGCTCTACAGAGATCTTACATGTTGTCGGAAGCCACACTACTGACACATGATGGTGCCAGAACGGGAAACCAGCGAGGTTTAGTTTTGTGTTCTACTTATTGGTTTGTTCTTTCTCAAAAGCCTGAGCTCCTAAGCTACAGCTCGGCAGAAAGGATATGGCCTGGTGTTCTACAGCACAGCTCTCCATCATTTATTCTGTGTTTTCTAAAGAACAAGAAGAGAAGTCTGGGTTCTCCATGCAGTGAAATGTCTAACGTGCGAGGAGAAGGGGATGCTGACTGCTTCATTTTATCACTGTAACTTGTCTACACGCAGCAAATTATCACACTGTAGTTCATAAATATGCATAAGCACCACGTATCCGTTAAAAATAAGAAGACATCACAAGTGCAGCTCCTGAGAGTGGGAGATACTTTTCCCCAGGGAAGAGCATACCAACTGGTTATCCAGTACCAAGCAATCGGCCCTGAACAAAATAGATATATATATAATATCATATGAACTAGGAAGGTTATATTTATATATGCAGAGATAGTAATTGAAGAAGAAGTGACCTGAAAGAGAGAAATGAGGCCATGAATTTGAAAGAGAGGAGAAAAAGAGAGAGAAAGTGGGAGGATTTGGAGGGAGAAATGGGAAGTGATGCAATTATATTTTTCTTAATTATTTAATAAAAATAAGAAAACAGCCTGGCTGGAGAGATGGCTTAGTAGATAAAGTACTTGCTGAGCAAGCATGAGGATCTGAGTTAGGATTCTCAGAATCCACATAAAAGGCTGAGAAAACCTGGAATCCCAGCACTGGGAGATAGTAGTACATATTTGGATAGGAGGATCCCAGGAGCTCATTCACCAGCCCTTTCAGTCAGTCAGTGGGCTCTAGCTTCAGTGATGGGCCCTGTTACTAAAAAGAAATAAAATAAACAGTAATGGAGGAAGAAGGTGATATTAACCCTGGCCTTCATAACTGTTACATACAGAGGTGGGCAAACCACACATACATATACATACACCATCCACATACCAAACATAGGCATACATATGTCTCTGTGTCTCTCCCTCTCTCCCTCCCTCCCTCCTTCCCTCCTCCTTCTCTCTCTCTTTCTCTCTCTCTATCTCTATCTCTGACACACACACACACACACATACACACACCACAAATATACACACCATACACCATACATATGCATAACATTTAAAAATGAAAAGACAATATTTGTATGCAAAACTGCTAAAATTTTGTTAGTATTTGCTAATTTTTAGGTTAGAATACAAATTTACGTGTCCCTGTTGTGGCTGGCCCCCAGTCTCCCGCAGTTAGACTCCTTCTGTTTCCTTTTGGCATGTGCTGCATTATCCTTTCCATTCCTCACTGCCCATAAAAGCTCTTCCTTTATGCTAATGGCCCCCTTCCTAATTTCATAACCTAAGAATGTGCATAGATAAGTAGTCACATACATATACACAAGTATGTAAACGCTTACATTGAAGTTGCACAGATGAGGGAGAGTTTGTCTTTCTGAGTCTGACTTACTTTGTTTACTTTAATGATATCCAGTTGCATCTGTTTTCCTACAAGTGTTAAGCTTTCATTTATCTTCTTACCTGTGTGATACTGCATTGTATGTATTTACCATATTCTCTTATCCATTCATCTGCTAATGAGTGACCACCTAAGCCAGTGACATGAACTAGCTATATTGATATTATGTCAGTCACAAGCACTGATGTCCAACAGTCCTTGGGCATAACTGGGTCCACAGTTCTATTTTTATGGTTTTGTTTTGATTTCTTAACAGCTGATCCAGCTCTCCCAGGCTTATTTTCAGATTTTTTTATAAGATTTCAAAGCTGATTTGTATTCTACTCTGACTGAGGTGAGGTAGAATCCCAAGACAAGCTTGATCTGCATTTCCCTGATGGCTAGGGATGTAGAACATTTTTAAAATGTTCGTTGGTCATTTGTGTTTCTTTTGAGAATGGTCTCTTCAGTTCATTAGTGCATTTGTTAACTGGGTGGTTGAGGGTTTTGCTTAATCTTTGCAGTCTTTATATATCCTGGACATTAAACTCTGCCTCACGTGTAGTTGGCAGGGTTTTTTTTATTTATCGTTTCTCAGATAGTTTCTTCAATCTGATGCTTGTTCCTTTGCTGTGCAGAAGCTTTTAAAAATATTTTACTTAATATTTATACATGTGTATAACATGCTCAGATCCAATCTACCTACATTCCCTCCCCTCTAATTCCTCCTCTACCACCTTCACTTTGTCCTTCCAAATTCATGTCCTCCCATTCTCTCTCTCTCTCTTTCTCTCTCTCTCTCTCTCCCTGTGTGTGTGTGTGTGTGTGTGCGCGCACGCACGCGCATGTGCGCATTTGTGTGTAATACCCACTGAATCCATTTAATGCTGCTTGTTTGTGCATAGGTGTGGGACAATCTGGAGCATGGTTAGCCTATCACATCCCTAAAGAAAACTGACTCTCCTAAACAAAGAATTCTCAATTGATGAACACCGAATGGCTGAGAAGCACCTAAAGAAATGTTCAACATCTTTAGTCATCAGGGAAATGCAAATCAAAACAACTCTGAGATTCCACCTCACACCAGTCAGATTGGCTAGGATAAAAGACTCAGGGGACAGCAGATGCTAGAGAGGTTGTGGAGAAAAACGAACATTACTTCATTGCTGGTGGGATTGCAAACTGGTACAAACACTCTGGAAATCAGTTTGGCAGTTCCTCCAGAAATTGGACATAGTTCTACTGGAGGACCCAGCTATACCTCTCCTGTGCATATACCCAAAAGATGCTCCAACATGTAATAAGGACATATGCTCCACCATGTTCATAGCAGCCTTA
>NW_022196897.1:148712596-148721422 GCF_008632895.1 Mastomys coucha
AAACTGGGAAAGGAGAAATTTACATGTAAATAAAGAAAATATTTATTAAAAAAAAAAAAGAAAGAAAACTGACTCTCCATCCACCAGCAGCCCTTAGTTGCCAATAGCTCCTCAGATAGGTTTGATACTGCATAAGTCCCTCCCCTATCCATGTTGAGATTTTGGCTGGCTTGATGTTGTGCAACTCTTGTGCATGTGCATGCATGTTTGCAAGTGGGCTGTCATGTCTCTGGCAAATACTCTTCTGCTACAGTCCTCCCCACCTTGTTCTTATAATATTCTGATACTTAGTGGTAGGTTTGATATAGATACCCCATTTAGAGCTGAGCACTCTATAGACTTATTCTTTACACATTGACCAGTTGTGGGTCTCTCTGTACCGATCACCATCTACTGCAATAAGAAGTTTCTCTGATGAGGGCTGAAAGATGCACTGATTTTTTGATGCAGATAACTGTACCAAGCAAAGGTCTCATTATCTGGAGTGGGCTGTAAGTCCAATCAGACAATGGTTGATTACTTCATGAGATCCCTGCTACTGCTGTGCCAATGAGCAATTTTGCTGAGTCAGTCATCATCGTAACTCACAACTCAGGAAAAGATGGCTTTTCTCCCCTGATAGTAGGAACGGAACTCTCCAGCTCTGTGAAGGATTATGCTTCCAGAGTACTAGCTTCATTTCTGTGTGTCCTATGACCTACGTATGTGGTGTTTTCAATAACAGAATCAAGCTCTGAAGAGTAACCTAGATCAACAGCAGTGGGCTGTATGAAGCCTGTAAGGTCCCACCAACTAACAATTCAAAGAGAGGTAGGTAAACAAGATCTGGCACTGGGATTTTCATTTAATAGCTTATGGTGTCTTGGGAAGGAAGGTGTTGTTCCCTCATTGTAGGATATTTCCATGTTCAAAGGTCTTTAATGTTGTGACCCCTCCTCACCCTACCCTCCCATAAAGCACTCTTTACATTTTCTTGATCAGTTATTCCTCTTCCCCCCACTTCATATCACCTATGTTCTACTCTTACTTTTCTTGAAATCTACCTTCCCATAGTCTCTCACTCATTTCCTGCCTTCTGTGGGTACTCCAGTTTAAATACACATCTCTAAGGATCTGCAAAGGAGAGAAAACATGCAGCATTTGTTTTTCTGGATCTGTTACCTCTGCCAGAATGGTAATTTCAAGCCCATCAGTTTACCTATGGATGTAGCCTCCCTGTATACTAATGATAAATACACTGAGAAGGAAATCAGGAAAACAACCCCAGTCACAATAGCCTCAAAACAAACAAATAAAACAACAACAAAACTTGGAATACATCTAGCCAGTCAACTGAAAGTCTTGTACAATGAAAACTTTAATACATTGAAGAAAGAAATTAAAGAAGACCCCAGGATATGGAAAGACCTCCTGTGCTCATGGGTTATGATTAATATTGTGGACATGGCCAACCTACCAAAAGCAATTTACAGATGTAAATTCAATCTCTATCAACATTCTAATCCAATTTTTTAGAAAATTTATTTGAAAATTTCATATGAAAACACACAAAAAAAATCCAGGATAGTCCAAACAATTCTTAACAATGAAACACCGCCAGAGGAATCGCTATTCCTGACTTCAAGGCATACCACAGAGCTCTAGTAATAAAAACACCATAGTACTGGCATAAAAAGCACACACTATTCAATGAAATAAAATTTAGGACCCAGGTATAAGCCCACACCCATACAGCTGCATAAGTTTTGACAAATAGACCAACAATACACACTGGAGAAAAGACAGAATCTTCAACAAATAGCTGATAAAACTGAGTAGCTACATGTAGAAAAATGAAAGGAGACCCTTGTCTCTCAGCCTACATCAAATTTGGCTCCAAATGGACCGAGAACTTCAGCATAAGACCTGATACCCTCAATCCAATATAAGAGAAAGTAAGGAACGTGGTTCAGTGTACAGGCACTGGGAAGGACTTTGTGAAAGGGGCTGAGGTAATGCAGACATTAAGACAACCAACTGACAAATAGGAATTCGTGAAACTAAACTGCTTCTGAACAACAAATAGCACCATCATTCAAACAAAGAAGTAGCCAACAGAATGAGGAAAAAAATCTTTATCACTTATACATCTGACAGAGGGTCAGTGTCTAGAATGTAAACTAACTTCGAAAATCCAAGCACCAAGAAAACAAACAATCCAACTGAGAACTGGCACATGGACCTGGAGAGTTCTTAAAAGAAGAAATGCAAGTGACTGAGACTTTTAAAGAAAATCTACTCAACATCCTTAGCCATCAGGGAAATGAAATTAAAACTATCTTTCTCCCTACCAGAATGGTTAACAAACAAAAACTAGACAGAGAAATAATGAAACTAACAGAGGTTATGATTCCAATGGACCTAAAAGATATCCTTAGAACATTTCACCCAAACACACATGAAAAATCTTCTTCTCAGTACCTCACAGAACCTTCTCCAAAACTGACCAAAAAATAATCAGGTACAAAGCAAGCCTCAACAGATACAAGAAGATTGAAATAGCCCCTTGCATCCTATCAGATCACCATGGATTAAAGCAGGAATTCAAGAACAACAGAAACAACAGAAAGCCTACATTCTCATGGAAACTGAACAACTCTCTACTTAATAATCACTGGGTCAGGGAAGAAGTAAAGAAAGAAATTAAAGACTTTCTAGAATTCAATGAAAATGAGGGCATAACTAAAACTTAGGAGTCACTATGAAGTCAGTGCTAAGGGGAAAGTTCATAGCACTAAGTGCCTTCACAAAGAAATTAGAGAATTCTCATACTAAAGAATTAAAAGTACACCTGAAAGCTCTAGGGGAAAAGAAAAGCAAACATGTTGAGGCTGGAAATAAACAAACTCAGGGCTGAAACCAACCAATTAGAAACAAAGAGGACTATACAAACAAATCAACAAAACTAAAAGCTGGTTCTTTGAGAAAATCAACAAGACAGACAAAACCTTAGCCAAACCAACCAAAAGCCAGAAAGACAGTACTCAAATTAACAAAATCAGAAAACTAAAGGGAGACACAAAAGACAACAAGAAAATTCAAAGAATCCTTTGATCTTACTACAAAATTGGAAACTCTAAAGGAAATAGATGATTTTTCTAGACAGATGTAAATTACTGAACTTAAATCGAGATCAGGTAAACTAATTAAACTAACCTATAACCCCTAAAGAAATAGATGCAGTTATTAAAAGTCTCCCAACCAATGAAAACCCAGATTTTAGCACAGAATTCTACCAGACTTTCAAAAAAGAGCTAATACTCCTCAAACTATTCCACAAAATAGAAACAGAAGGAACACTGCCAGACTCATTCTATGAGTCCACAGCCACCCTGATACCTAAACTACACAAAGACTCAAAAAGAAAGAGAACTTCAGACCTATTTCTCTTATGAGCATTGATGCAAAAATACTCGATAAAATACTCACAAACTGGGTCCAAGAACACATCATCCACCATGATCAAGTAGGTTTCATCCCAGGGGCACAGGGATGGTTCAATATATAAAAATCCATCAAAGTAATCCACTATATAAGCAAACTGAAAGAAAAATCACATGATTATTAGATGCTGGAAAAACCTTTGACAAAATCAAAAACCCCTCCATGTTAAGAGCCTTGGAGAGATCAGGAATAAAAGGTGCATATCTAAACACAATAAAGGCAATATACAGCAAGCCAATAGTTAACATCAAATTAAATGGAGAGAAACTTAAAGCAATTCCATTCAAATCAGGTGCAAGACAAGCCTATCCACTCTTTCCTTATCTCTTCAATATAGTACTTAAAGTTCTAGATAGAGCAATAAGAAAACTACAGGAGATCAAGAGGATACGAATTGGAAAGGAAGAAGTCAAAGTATCACTGTTCACAGATTATATTTTAATATACGTAAGTAACCCAAAAATTCTGCCAGAGAACTCCTACAGCTGATAAACACCTTCAGCAAATTGGCTGGATACAAAATTAACTCAAAAAAATCAGTTTTCCTCCTTTATACAAATGATAAATGAGCTGAAAAAAGAAGTTAGGGAGACAATACCCTGCCCAATAGCCACAAATAATATAAAATATCTTGGTCTAATCAAGCCAGTGGAAGACCTGTATGACAAAGAACTTCAAGTCTTTGAAGAACAAAATTGATAAAGATATTAAAAGATGTAAAGATCTCCCATGCTCATGGATTGGTAGGGTTAATTTTGTGAAAATGGTCATGTTACCAAAAGTAATCTACAAATTCAATTCAATTCCCACTAAAATTCCAACACAACTCTCCAAAGATCTTAAAAGAACAATTCTCAACTTCATATAGAAAACCAAAAAAACCAGGATAGCTAAAGCAACCCTGAACTTCTGGAAGTATCACTATCCCTGACTTCAAACTGTACTACAAGCAGTAATAATCTTTAAAAGTGCATGCTATTGGTATAGAAACAGACAGGTTGATCAATGGAATTGAATCAAAGACCCAGAAATTAAGCCACACACCTATGGACACTTGATTTTTTTTTTTTACAAAGAAGCCAAAACCATACAATGGAAAAAAGAATCTTCAACAAATGGTGCTGGACTAACTGCATGTCTACATGTAGAAGAATGCAAATAGATCCATATTTATTACCCTACACAAAACTCAAGTCCAAGTAGATCAAAGACCTCAATGTAAAACCAGACACACTAAATCTAATAGAACAGAAAGTGGGGGATAGTTTTGAACTCATTGTTACAGGAGACAACATCATAAACAGAAGACCAATGGCTCAGAACTAAGATCAATAATTAATAAAAGGGACCTGATGAAACTACAAACCTTCTGTAAGTAAAGGCATGGTCATTAGGACAAAATGGCAGCCTATAGATTGGGAAAGGATTTCCACCAACCCTACTTCTGACTAAGGACTAATATCCAAAATATATAAAGAAGTCAAGATGTTAGACACCAACAACTCAATAACCCAATTTAAAAATGGGATACAGAGCTAAACAGAGAATTCTCAGCAGAGGGATCTCTCATAGCCCAGAAGCACTTAAAGAAGGGCTCAACATCCTTAGCCATCAGAGAAATGCAAAGACTCTGAGATTCAACCCCACACTCATCAGAATGGCTAAGATCAAAAACACTCTTCCATTGCTGGTAGGAGTGCAAACTTGTACAACTACTCTGGAAATCAATTTGGCAGTATCTCAGAAAATTGGGAATAGGTCTGCCTCAAGACCCAACTATACTACTCTTGGGCATTTACTCAAAAGATGCTCTATTATCCCACAAGGACACTCACTCAACTATGTTCATTGCTGCTTTATTCATAATAGCCAGAAACTGGAGACAACATAGATGTCCCTTAACTGAAGAATGGACAATGAAAAGGTGGTTCATTTATACAATGGGGTACTATTCAGCCATTAAAAACAAAGGCATTGCCAGGCTGGTCTACAGATTGAGTTCCAGGACAGCCAGGGCTACATAGAGAAACCCTGTCTCGAAAAAAACAAAACAAACAAACAAACAAAAACAAAGGCATCATGAATTCTGCAGGCAAGTGGATGGAACTAGAAAATATCCTGAGTGAGGTAACCCAGACCCAAAGGACATGCATTGTGTGCACTCGCTGACAAGTGGATATTAGCTCTAAAGGACATGATAACAATGATATATCCCACAGACTCAACGAAGCCAAATAACAAGGAGGACCCAGAGCAGGATGGCTGAACCTTTCTCAGAAGGGGAAATAAAATAGATATTGGAGGTGTGTGGAGGGAAGCGACTTGGTAAAAGAGAGGATAGGGAGGGGTTGGGGAGGATCAGGTTAGGGAGAACAGGAAGAGATATCAGAAACAGGTCGTGGATAGGTGGGGCAATCTCTGGGGTGTGCTAGAGACATGGGATGGAGAAAAGGCCTCAGGGTGTCTATAGGGGCAACTCTAGCTGAGACTCCTAGTAGTGGGGGATATAGTTCCTGAAGTAGCCACTTCCTGTAGCCAGGTAGGACTCTCATTGGAAGGATAAAGGACAGCAACTCACCCACAAAACCTTTGACCAAAAATGTGCCATGCCTACAAGAGAGAAAGAGCAGAGACAGAGGGAACAGCCAACCAATGACTGACCCAAATTGAGACCCATCCCATGGACAAGAACCAATCCCTGACACTATCACCGATACTCTGTTATGTTTGCCAACAGGAGCCTAGCATAACTGTCCTCTGAGAGGCTCCACCCAGAGGCCAATGGAAAGAGATGCAGACACCCAGAGCCAAACATCAGAAGGAGCTCTGGGAGTCTTATGGAAGAATTGGGGGAAGGATTAAGGGACCCTAGGAAGACAGGGACTCTACAGGAAGACCAACAGAGACAACTAACCTGGACTTTTGGGAGGCTCCCAGAGACTGAACTACCAATCAAAGAGTGAGCACTGGCCCTAGGCCTCCTACACACAGATAGCAGATGTGCAGCTTGGTCTTCATGCAGGTTCACCAGCAACTGGGGTGGGGACTGTCCCTGACTCTTTTATCTGCCTGCCTGTAGATCCTGCACCACTAACTGGACCACTGTGTCTGGGCTCAGTGGGAGAGGATGCGCCTAGCCCTTCTGCAACTTGATGTGCTGGGGTTGGGGGTGTAATGATATTCAGAGAAGGGGAGGAAAGAACAGAGGAAGGATCTGTGTGAGGCTGTACTGGGGGGAACTGATACTGTGATATAAAGGGAACAAATTAATTAATTAAAACTTTTTTTTCTCTACATCATGGAAAAGAACAGACAAGTAGAATGCATGTAAGGAAAGGAGAACATTAATTCACTGCTGATAAGAGTGAAAACATGTGCAACTACTATGGATATGAATGTGGAGGTTCCTCAAAATGCTAGAAATAGATCTATCGTACAATCCAGCTGTACCACTCCTGAGCATGTTCCCAAAAGACTCTTAAGTCCTGCTACAGAGATACTTGCTCATCCACGTTAGCCAATGCTCTATGCACAACAGCCAAGAGAGAGAGGTAAAAACATCTTAGTTACACATGAGCAGATGAATAGATAATGAAAATGTGTGTTTATACAATGCAATACTATTTACTATAAAGAAAAAATGAAATTATGAAACATGTGCAGAAGCTTTTTAATTCCACGTAATCTACTGTGTCAATTCTTGGGAGTATTTCCTGTAAAGAATCCTTTTCAGGCTGGGCAGTGGTGGTACACACCTGTAATCTCAGCACTTGGGAGGCAGAGACAGGTGGATTTCTGAGTTTGAGGCCAGCCTGGTCTACAGAGTGAGTTTCAGGACAGCCAGAGCTACACAGAGAAACTCTGTCTCAAAAAAACAAACAAACAAAAAGAATCTTGTTCAGAAATCCTTGCTTGTGTCTGTATCTTCTTTTAAAAGATTTTTTTTTTATTTTTAAGAGTGTATTAGAGAGTGAATATGGGTAGGTGTGTGCATGCCTGTGAGGGCCTGTAAGTGTCAGATAGGATCCTTTGAGGCCAGAGTCTCACATGGGTTCTGGGAATCAAACTCGGGCCCTCTGCAAGAGCAGTCTAGGCTCTTAAGCACTGCCCTGGCTCTCCAGCCTTTACACCCATATACTCAAGTGTTTTGCTTATGTTTTCTTCTGGCAGTTTCAAGGTTTCAGCTCTTTCATCAAGGTCTTTGGTCCATTTTGATCTGATTTTTATGCAGGAATATAGATCAGGTTGCACTCTTCTGCATGTAGAAACCCATTTTCTCAGCACTGTTCGCTAAAGCTTTCTTTTCTCCAATATGTTTTAGCAGCCTTGTCAGAAAAATCAGGTGTCTAACTGTATGGGTTTGTTTTTAGTTGACCTAAATAACTCCTCTTGTGCAGGACTATGATGTTTTGTTACTATGGTTCCATAATATAATTTGAAGTCTGGTATTGTGATATTTCCATCATACTAGTCTATGTATTAGAGATATCTTTGGGGAGTTTTCTTTCTATATAAATTTTAGAGTTGCTTTGTTTTTATAATTCTGTGAAGGATATCATTTGAATTTTTATAGGACTTGCTCTAAATCTACAGATTGATTTCAATAATATAGCCATTTCCACAATATTAATTCTACCCATGCCCATGGGTAGCCTAGCTTCTGGTATGAAGATAATGTTAAAACTGGAAGAAAAACACCAACCACCCCGGGTTCATTTTTGTGGCCCACAAAAGTTTCTTCTTCAGCCTTGTTCAGACCCATCATTCAGGGTGTATTCTAGAAGCATCCCTCTGGCCACTGTTCTGCAGAAGGGTGGAGTAGATGATAGAAATACAGGAGAGAGCCTTTCTTCAGCGGGGTCATGGTTGGAGCCAAGTGGGGTGGCAGTTGTGATGTTTTACTTCTTTTTGGTTTTGTGTTTATTTATGTATTTATTTGTTTGTTTGTTTGTTTGTTTATTGGGGGAGGCGAGTGTGCATGCCACAGCATACATGTGCCATGGTACATGTGTGCACAGACGATGATTCTTGAGCATTAGTTTTCTCTTCACATCAAGTGGGTTCAAATAATTGACCTCAGGTCGTCAGGCTTGCTGCTAAGTGCTTATGCACTGAGCCATCTCATCAACCCAGGGAAGAAAGCTTAGCAAGAACAAGGGCAGGGCCTTTGGTAGGGATGTGCATGCAAGAAAGCATAAGACACCTAGAGGGAGCCCTGGGGTTTGGAGTTCAGGGAATGAATACCCAGACTTACCAATGACTGGAATCAAGAAGCCATAGCTCTACCAGAGGACCCAGCCATACCACTCCTGGGCATATACCCAAAAGATACTGCAACATGTA
>NW_022196897.1:148722362-148724862 GCF_008632895.1 Mastomys coucha
AAAAAAAAAGAAGCCAGAAGCACTAAGTGTGGGAAAGAAGGTAGTTTCTGTCTGGCATGCTGTGCAGGTGGGAGAGCATCTAAGGGGTTGTCTAGTGTGGAACTCTAGGCAGCAGCCTGGGTTAGGGATGGGAGCTTGGGCGTGGTCCGCACCGCTTGAACATTTCTGAAGGAATCCCAGTGAGAGGGCTGTGGCAGCTCAGGCATTGCCGGGCACGGGCAGACAAGGGTCCAACAAGAGATGCTGGAGGAGGAAGCAGCCAGGAGGATGGGAGGAATGCCTCCCTTCTGACCACGTGGGGGAGGGGAGAGGGAGGCAAAAGACAAGACAAATGAGCTTTTATGTGTGTTTACTCCACGGGATATTTTACAGCCTCCCTGGATAAACAAGCTGTCATCTACCACCCAACTGTATATCAACTGAAGCAGCTTGAGGAACCGATAACATTGCAGGTTTGGATACTGTCGGCTGCCGAAGTCTAATTACTACAAACAAACCCAGAGTTGTAGGCACCGCGGGGCTTGCTGGCTGAGGAACGGGAACTGTCTGCCCGATCCCAAGGAAGGGATGGGAGGCAAACATGTTTGTTGAGCACCTACTGTGTGCCAGACACTCGGCACCTGTCATCTGTTTAACACAGTTTAAATGGTGTTGCATTTTACTGATGAGAAAAGCGGTGCTCAGAGAAAGCAATGCACTCAAGATAAAGGGCTCAGCGAGCTCTTCACTGCCCGCTGGCCCAGGCTTGGCCCTTCCCCACCTCCATCCTACAGAGTCAACACAAGCTCTGAGCTCACGACTTTGCTGTTCTGTCTGCTGAGCTTTTCCTGAGACAGCCATTTGTAAAAACTAAAACTGCCGGGGACAACCCCCGGGGGAATAACTCTAAAGAAAACTCTCACCGGGGCAGGAATTCGAACTCCTAGCATATGTCTATGCTCTGTATTCGAAAACGCAATTTGACATCAATGGACAATTCAAGAGGCACCCATGTGCCTCTTTCTTCCTGCCCTGCCCCAGGCACGTCTGTCCATCATGAAATCAAGAGGAGGAGAGGAAGTGAAGGAGGCTCCCAGAGAGCCTAAGCCAGCAGAGAGGAGCTAATCTTCCCCACAGGACATCCGCAGTCTTGATTCAGGCTGCAGATTGGCGGTTATGCCCCTGTCCTCCTCTTCCTGACCTTACAGATGGGGAGACAGACTCAGAGAGAAGCAATGAGCACATTGTGAGGGGATTAAGCTCTTGACTCTGACCGACAGTGATCCCTTCACACTACTCAAGAGCTTCATAACCGCCCTGTCCCTAGGGGCATTACGGGTGTGGTTGCTGTGTCACATGTGCATAAGTAGGTGGCAGAGAGGCTATATCAACGCTTAGTGTTCTGATCAATGAACATCTAAATGAGTAGTCCCTTAACATTCCTAGGGGGATGGTGTGGGGGATGAGCCTGAGACAACCACCAATCCAGTTCCAGAAAGCCTGAACAGGGAACAGTTGGGTGCTGCACAGGCCTTAAAGGGCTTTCCTGGGAGCAAGACAGAAACTAGAAGAACCCTATCTGGAACCATGAGCCCTAGTCAGGAGTGAAGCTGAGACAGACCACTCTAGCATAGAGCCACTCAGATGCAGGCTGGGTGAAGAGCAAGCACTAAACGACCACCAGACCAGCACCAGGGCACCTGAACAGGGAGTTAGCCTAAGACAAGTACAAGACTAGCACCACGTAGGCCTGAATGAGCTCCCAGGATAAGGAGTAAGCCAGAGACAAGAAGAATCACACCTGTGACCATGGGCTGGGCTGGGCTGGGTTGGGGGCTGAGAGAGACAACTGTCTCATGGGGCCACTTAGGTAGGCTAGGCAAGGTGTGAACACTTGATGTCCACCATACTGGCAACAAGGGACCCAGACTGAAGCTAGCCTGAGATGACCACCAGGCCTATGGGGCAGACCATGCCTGGGATGACCCCTGCCTGTCCCCTTATGGCACAAGCAGGGCATAGTCCTCCTGAGATCACTCCTGAGATGATCCCAGACACTGAGACCCTGGGTGCCACTAAGAGGAACAAGTAAGTAGTAGAGAAATAGATGTGAAAGAGAAACAGAAGAATGCAGACACAATAAAGAGAGGCAGACCTGGAGACTCATGGGAAGTGAAGACTTGCCTGATGTGAGTAGCCAGTGATGCCACATGGGACCATGGTGGGGTCCTGGCCTATGCTGCCATTGGGGGCTATGTCTGGGTCTGTAGCCCTGCAACAGCTACCACCAAAGGCCAGGCAGACATCTCTGGTCTTGGTCTAGGCTGCCACCCTGGGGACATGTCAATATCTGAGGGCTGTGAGGAACTGGCTCCATCCCTTACCTGGACAACATGGGAGAGCTGGCCCTGCCCCTCTCCAGCTGTGCCACTCAGGAGAGCAAGCCCTGCACCTCACCTGGGCAGGACAGTAGATGACCCTGATGGTGGGGCCCAGATGAGCCAGCCCAGAAGGTGTGAAC
>NW_022196897.1:148729862-148746142 GCF_008632895.1 Mastomys coucha
ACTATTTTTCAAAATTACTCCCTTTAGGTCTTTGGAGACACCTAGCCACCGATGTCCTACCAGATGCACACCAGTCCATGTTCCTACTACCCAATGCCACCATTAACATAATATCAACTATTCAAACAGTAAACAAGAAAAGTGACCCTCAGTATGGCTTCAGTCACTGTTGTATACCTGAACACAAATGCTACCTTAAAACTACTTGATTTTAGAAGACTTGAAGCACACACACATCTGAGAGGTAGCCACACTCGAAAATAAAAGGGGCCTAAAGGATGATTTATTTGGCCTGATAGAGAATGAACAAGTTGTGTTCTACCAACTTCCACCTCCGAAGTTGACCTCAGCAGCTGGGAGGTTTGAGCCTGATGAGTATTGTCTAAACACAACCCCTAGGCTTGCAGTCATTGCTCAGAGGAGCACATCGCTGGAGGTTAACAGTCATTTGACACAGTGGCCAGCATAGCCATGTGTAGAGCAGAGGTAGCCTGGAGAGTATAACAACTTCCCTGAGTGTGCTTCTAATCTCTGGTCTTTAGGAACCTGTATGACTATTCTCCTGGAAACCCTGAGCCAGATCACATTCTGTGTGACTAGCTTCCCCTCCTGAATGGGAAGTTTAAGCAGAGAGCAATTACAACAACTGCCCATCCCATGTTCTTCCTTCCTCACCCTTGGAATTGCCTTCATTTCTGCATCTTCTTCAGCTGAGCCATTCAAAGAACTCCAACATCACAATATAACAGATCAGTTGGAGAATTGGGATTTCTGCTCTTTATAGTTACTCAAGGACCCAGGCTCTTTCTATCTTGAGGCTCCACATTCCCGGAGTTCTCTTCATTCGGCCAGTTGATAGTAAACAAGATAGAGGTTTGAGAATTGTATGAGAGAGATTTATGGGTGATCCTAAGAACTGACTGATCTGTTTCACTTGTGTCTATATTCCATGGGTCAGAACTCAGTCACATGATCTCACTTAACTGCAGGGGAGTCTGAGAAGCATAGTGTTATTACATGTCCAGGAAAAAAAGGAATGGAGCGTGGTGAACAAAGAAAGACCACTGCTCCCCACCACTTGTGCTGCTATGATAGAGGGCCTGCCTTCCCTGGCAAGTCAATATACCTCAGGAAAAGAAGAAAGAAAGAAGCTAATCTCCTATTTGTCATGCTGAACCATGAACCTACTCTAGCAGCCCTGCCCAAGAACTGAATGGTAGAACCGAAATCACAGCGGAGTAGACTGCTCTGAAAACTTCAAACCACCTGATGCTTACCAAGAGATTGTGACCAAGGCCAGTAGATGGGATCCTGGAAATCCCAAGACATCTAGAGGGCCTGCAATAGCAATGGGAGGAGAGCCTAGGAATATTGCCCCAAGCCAAGCAAATCACTGGTGAGAAGAGCAAGGAGAGTTCTAGAAAAGGTACCAGTCAAATTCTCACCACACAAGAGAGATGCATTGATGTGCTTGCCAAACAGACATGGGAAGAAAGGGTTTCCCCAAAGTGGCCACAGTACTGGAACCCACCTCTCCTGGCTCCATGATTATATGAACGTAGTGGTTCTTTTACAATACAGTTAATCTATAACCATCATGCCACTTGGAGACCTCTGGGGATCTGGGAAGCCCATAGCTCTCTCTTTAGAAGAACTCCAGGAAGCTCTGTGTGACCAGTTAGCCATATATGCCTGACAATGTGTCATAACAGATGTGTTTTGAGGTCTCCGTCTCTAATTTTTAAAATGTTTAAATCATTATGTACATTTTATTAAAATCAGGATGCTTCACATACAAATAACAAGTCTTAGCTCTCTCTTTTTTTAAGGGGATCTAGAAATCATGGACCTGATTCCCATAAGGTGACAATCACCCAGAGCTGAGTGGCAACTGTCCTCAGAGACAAGAAATGTGTCTTCCAAGTCCCACAATGCCTCTTTCCTATTTTTCTTCTTTCTGGACCATGTCGCTCATTCAAGACATGCTCCACACCTCCTAAGCATCTGAGTTTAAATTCTTGTCTAATATATTTTTCAAGACTTTGATCAATTATTCCTTCAATCATACATACAAGTAGATGTTCAAGGAGCAACTGTTCCAGACTGGGTTTGTGCTAGACAATAAAATGAAATCAAAGCATTGTCTTGCCTTCAGAAAACTGAGTCTGGCAAGAAGACAAATACAGAATCACTGTACAGGGCACATTCTGTATAAAGTACTTTGGAATGCAGATTTGTTAAGTTTGCGCCAATAGCATCATGCCTAATTCACATTCTCTTGGCATCTCCCATTCCCATGAAAGGTGGTAGCTGCCTACCACCCAAAGCTTCAATGTCACTGCCGTGTCTCTCATACAAACTGAAGGAATGAGCACTCATTTTGTCCCAGATGTGGTAGCACATGCCTGTGATCACGGACACTTGGAGAATGGAGCAAGAAGGCTGCAAGTTTGAGGTCAACCTCAGCAGCAAAGCAAACCTTCAGCTCAAAGAGAAGAAAGTGAAGGAAGGGAAGAATGACAGGGAGAGGAGGAAGAGGAGGGAAGAAGGAAGAGAAGAAGAGGAGGAAGAAAGGAAGGAAGAGAGAGAGGAGAGAGAATCTGCAGGAATAGCAATTAATAAATGAGCAAAGTCAGACAATATTACCCAATTCCTCAGAACTTGGTAGTGTGACCATGACACATTGTTCTATGCTACCCACAGCAAGTTTCCCAGTTGTCAGTAGTGATAAACTGCTGACTAACATATCTTGTTCATTCTATCCCTGATCGCACTCCCCAGCCATATTGTTGCTTTCTCACCTCGGATCAGATCCAAGAGTTACTTAACATTCTTGTCTTAGAGTCTGTTTCTGTTGGAGCTCAATCTGAGACATGCACCAGTAAACAAGTAGAGTGCACAACCCTTGCAGCCCTTTAGAGTCCATTCCGTTCAAATGGAAATGTACTGTCCATTAACCTAAAATGGGTTAGGAAAGAAGCCCAAACAATTCATTGGCTTTCCTTGAAAAATAATCCTAATAATCAGGTTAATGAAAATGCTGCCTGGAAAAACAGGAGTGAACATTTCAGCACTTGAGGCTGCTGTGTGCTCTCTCTTGTGATCTATCTTGCCTCATAAGTTAGATCAGACTATTTAGACCCCTTTCAGGAAAGCCAGGTTATGGGCACAATGACCTTCCTTTCCATGAAGCCCTGTACGTGACTGTTTTGTAGGAGAAAAAGGTTCATAAACATCTTAGCCTAGACCAGGGTTTGGAATAACTAGAGATGTTTCAGCAACTTCTCCTAACAGACCTTCAAAGGAGACAATATCACCTTTACTCCCAAAGGGGCAACAAGGAAAGTGGGGTGACCTGCCCTAGTTTGTGTAACCCTAAATCTTTTGGCACTACAGCTACACTCAGCCTTGTGTGAGGGGGGAAGGGTAAGTGTTCCTGTGTCTATAGAGTGGAATGAGGAGAGAGGATAAAAGAAGACCTTACCATGGGTCTCCCAGTAACGACCACACACGTGGAAACACCCATTAGCTTCTAAGAATGGCTGTTTCCTTCTGGTCCCAAATGAGGTCAGAGAGGAACTGACATAACACAGCCAGTGGAATGTGAGCATGAGAATATGAGACAGAAACAATTTTGGAGATCATGAACAAGGACTTCTCTTAAGGGAATTCATAAGTGTCTAA
Source organism: Mastomys coucha (assembly GCF_008632895.1). NCBI lineage: Eukaryota > Metazoa > Chordata > Mammalia > Rodentia > Muridae > Mastomys > Mastomys coucha. Next base: position 148,733,547 of record NW_022196897.1, read on the forward strand.
GACACTTTAAAAAGGAATCACTCTTTTTAAAGAAACAGATGTCACTTCCTGTGGTCATGTTCAGATGCACCGAGGGAATGGAGTCTCTTTGGGTTAGCCTCCTCTTCTGATCCCATTACTTGATCGCAAGCAGGTGAATCAAAATACAGCATCCCACTGTCCTGGGATGATGTAACCAGTAGGAAAACATACATACTAAAGGCCAGACGTGTGGAATTGACTCAAGAATGTTTGCTAGCTCCTCTGATCCCTTAGAACTAACTTAGAAGGTCCTAGCCAGGATCCCACACTGGCTACGTCTCTCAAGAAGCCATGCCAATATCCCCAAAACATCAAAACTGGAACACCAGCTGATTTGCCCAAACCCTTGCCTATTTGTTTTCTAGGCTGCAATCCTTATGGTGCATATTCCTGAGACAGTTAATCTGCTCTGGAATAGATCTCTTTGTCTATTGGTTACCCATTTCACTAGCTTTGATATTGAGTCAGGCTGGAGCATGGAGGGGGGGATTTTTATTTTTTTTTTTTTTTTTTTTTTTTTTTGCAGAATGAAAGAAGGTTTTAATAAGTCCCATCGTTGCCAGTTTCATGGTGCTATTTGATGAGCAACAAATGTATTCATTTGGCAGCTGCATTCCTTAATCAGGTATTCACTGAATAACAGCATATATAAATATGGAGAAACAGAGAATTTAGGGAACTGAGCACAATCATGTCCCACAGGGATTGCAAGCACAGTCTCTTCAAGCAAGAGCCCCTCCTGTTGCATGTGGAACTCAGTGTTGAAGGACATGACCCCCAGGTATGACTCATTGCCATCTCTTGGGAGCACCCCTCTTCCAACCTAGGGACCAGACCCTGCAGGGAAGCATGTCCTTGCCTCCATATCAAACAAGCATCCCATATTGTGGTACTAAATCTTTCTTGTGGTTATCATCCTGTTTGCCCTCAAAATGTTCCTCAGATTTTTTTTTTGGCTCAGGGCTAGGGAGATGGCTTAGACAGTAAGATGATTGCTGTGCAAGCATGAGAACTTGAGTTTGATCCCCAGAACCTGGATATGGTGGCACTCATACTTATAATCCCAGCATTGGAGAGGTAGAGAAAAGTGGCTCCCTGGGGCATGCTGACCAGCCAGTGTAAGTTAGTAGTCTACTCGACATCCCAGTAAAACAAACAAAAAGTTGGATGGTGCCTGACAAATGACACCCAAGGTTTACCTCTGGCACATTTACACACACACAAGCAAATGACCCTGCGCACACACACACACACACACACACACACACACACACACACAAGCAAATGCTCCTGTACATAGACACATACCCAAACATATACTGCATATATACAAATGCACCTACACACACACAAACGCGTGTGCGCGTGTGCCCCTCCACAAACACACATACACTTCATATATACAAATAACCCTGAACATACATACATGTACCATATGTCCCTACATACACATACAGAGAGTGGGTGGGGGAGGGAGAGAAACTATATTTGGGCAGCTCTTCAACATAAACTATACCCTGACTATCAATAAAACAAACTTTTAGTTCCCCAATTTCTCACAATTTTTTACATTGCTGACTCAATGCTGTAGCTTTTACCTGTCCCCATTTAAGGAATCAGATGTAGCTTCGACATTGACAGTCCCTCTGCCTTTTGGCTATGACCAGACGTTGAAAGCACTTTAATTAATAGATTTGCCCCACTAGTCAGACTGGAGTGGCTTTTGACCTTAGCTAGATTGTTTAAAATGTGAGAGAGATTTTTATCATGGGGTTCCTCCTGTTTGAAGATGCGGATGCACCGGCTATGGCAACTGCAGACCTGAGCATTATGGGATGTCGGTCTTCTCTGTTTCTCATCTCAGTGGCAAAGGCTAGAAGCCACATTCCTTTCCATGAATGTGTTCCTCCTTCTCCAGCATTGCTTTTATGTATAAACAGGGCCATTGTTCCTAACTCAACTCAAAGTCCTTTGCATTACCTCACCCAAACATCTAATCAATCAACTACTAAATTCTATGAGATCTAACTTTTAATGGCCTCTGACATGGCTCCTACCCTAGCCTTCATTCTTATCTGTGGATACACAGCCAGATAACTAGTTCACTACATCCTTTCTTGTCACTGAACCCAACAGCCTATTCTGCACATGGGAACCAAGAAAAAGTTTCAAAAGCTCCCATCAGACCACATTAGTCCATGTCTACGATTCCCATGGGTTCCCCAATGACCATAAGACAAAAGTCCAAAATCTGTATGTTGTGGCCTCAGCTTCTCATCCCTGTCCCCTTGCTAGGCAACATCGCCCTCTATAGCCACACTCAGGTGGCACCACTCTCTCCTGGGATACTCTTTCCTCGCCCTTGCTATAGGTTTTCCATCTCCCAAAGGCTTCCATAGAGGAGGTGGTGGGAGTGACATGTAGGCACCGAAGTCACAAATGAACTGGAGCCTTCAGCATCTCAGCTTTTCACCTCTGTCCTGAAAGCAGAAAGATTACTATAGGGCAGTCCTCAGGAAGTTATATGAGGATATAATACAATAAGGGAGAAACCCAGAGATGAACAACACATTCTCCAATCAGTCGGACCTGTGACACAGCCTCTCTGCACTCACTGATAAGCAACACACAGCAGCATCCAACTGCAGGAGTCTCTGCCGAGGCAGGGGTGACCTTTGTGTGCCCTCAAATATCGATCTAAGTCAACATATCACAGAGATACTTGCTCTGCGATGCTCAATGCAGCACTGTGAACCAGAGTGAGGCCATAGAATCAAGCTAAGTGTCCAACAGCAGGTGCACCATTGAGGATAGTGTGGTGTACATAGGCAATGGAATTGGTTTTCAGCCATCAAAGAGAGCCATCAAAGTTAGGTCATCCGTAGGAAAATGGGTGCAACTGAAGTGAGTCGTGTTAAACAAATTCAGTCAGTCTCAGAAAAATAAGCATCACATTCTCTCATTTGTTGATCCTGGATTTTCTACATATGAGTAAAATCATGTATGCCCATATGACATTGGAACGGAAGCAGAGCTGTGTGGGAGGAAAGGGAGACTAATGGGAGAGGGGAGAGTAAAGAATGGGGTGCAGGCCACGGGGGAGCATGGGCTCTAAGTACAAACACCCATGTGAAAATGGCTCTATATAACTCAGTAGAACCAAACAGAGACTTCCCTCAGCCAATAATACTAGCGATGTGGTCATCAGGTCACAGAAGGCAATGGTGAAGGGGCGTCTAAGGCTCTCCCCACCTGGAATCATCAGAACCATCGCCATGCTGCCATCAGCCTGAGGAGTTCTCTGGAAGTGTCTACTGAAAACTGAACCAAAATAAGGAAATTGAAATAAAACGATCTAATTCTACTTTGCTTCTCAGTAGGGGGCAAATTCTTCTATTTCCTTTGGACCTAGAATTAAGGTAATTTCCCTGATAACAGTAAGATTTGGTCCCTATGGAAACTGAAGACCAGCATGGGGATAGGGGTCAGGTGTTAGGTGTTTCAATTGATAAGAAAAGTGCAATCTAGTCTAGTGAGAGTGCTGGTCAGGAGTCGTGTCTGGTGGCTGTTTTCATCCCCATTCCCACTGCGGTGCCTGGCACATCTGGATCCTCCATGCACATCTATGAAAGGATTATGTAATCAAAGGCCTGTCCTCCAGCCAGTGACTTCTAGGCTGTAAGGGAAAACTCTCAGGTATGCCAACAGACTAGGAGGCTGCCTGGTCTGCCTTCTCCGGCATCTGTGGCCCTTCTGAGGCAATGCCTTCACTCTCCCAACCCCAAGGGAAAGAGAATGGCAAAGAGGCAAAATGAACAGATGGGAGGAAGCTAGCCCAGCTGCTGGCTGCCATGAATGAAGGAACCAATCTCAGCCTGGAAAGGGGAATGTTTGTAGGGGCTTCGCCAAGATTATAATGAAAGGAGGGAATCTATTACATGTTGTGGAAATAACACCAACCTTGTGTTCATCTCTGAAACTGTGGGAGCCTCTCATTGCGGTCACAGGACATCAAAATAATGTCACGAGCTATGGGGCCTAAGGCCAAGCAAAGGGATGTGGTGGGCTCAGGTGTGCATGGTCTCATCTAGAAGGCAATGCACCTGAACCAGAGTCCGGCCAACCGGAGGTAAGCTGCCAATTAATTACAGTGCTGGCATTGAGGCCTAAGGTCCTCACTTAGAGGATCAATGGGGTAGGACCAGGAGCTATCCAGAACACATGATAGACCAACATGATAGACCAACAGCCTGCCTCCCCCAAGGAGATCTTCCTGATATCCTATCCAGAGGCAAGTACCCCGCCAAACCTCCCACATCCATCCCAGGTAGCTCCATTTGTGCACTACACTTGACGGTTGATGGCTTGCCCAGCCATCTCAACCTCAAAGAGGACACATCCACAGAGATAAGATGTGTGTTTCAGGTTATACAAACTAGAAGAGACAGGAGCTTATCATTTACCTGGACTGCTGGAAAGGAAGAGTGTCACTCTGGGACCAACAAAGTAGATCATAGCTTTGCTGCTTGGAGTGGTGCTATTGCCTGGACCTTCGTTAGCAAAGGCAGTAGCTCAAGCTCCACACAAACGCTGCCTTGCATACTAGCAGACTGTGCGTGTCACCAAGATCCCCAAGTGATGGGTGTGTGAATTTCACTTTCGAAGCAACAGACTAGAGAAATAGACTTGGTTTGGGAGGTGGGGGGCTCTTGGAGAAGAAGGAGAGGAGGGAACTTGGAAAAGAAGGGGAAGGAGAGCCAAGCCCAGATGTTGTCTTCAGTGAAGACCAGCCCCAGCCTTACCCACTGAAAATTCAAGTGCAAATGCCCTGCAGAATGGGCCCTTCTTGAGGCAAGGAGCGTGCCCTTCTATATACTGAGTGTCAGTCAGCCAGCAGCTGCCAGATGCTGGTGAAGGAGGCACTGGGTCACCTGGCCAAGAATTCTCAAGAAGATAACAATACCTAAGACACTGGCGACCAGCGCTCACCGCAGCTGGAGGGATGGGGCACTGACAGTGTACAGGAGTCAAGATAATCTCTTGGAGACATCCTCAACTCTAGCATGAAGTGTCTCTGGATCTTTGTGGCTGACTTCATTCCCCCACTTTCAGAAAGTCACCTTCTCCACCTATTCTGTCTCTTTCCCTTGTAATCCTTGACTCCATGTGCCCCTGGGGGTGGGGTGCAACAAAAGGTTGCAGTCCCTAGCCCTCACTGAATCCTCTTACCAAATCCCTAAGAGACATGTCTTAACAAGCCAAAGGGACACCCTCAGGTCTCATATACACCCTAGCCAGTCAACTATGACCTCACATGATATACCAGACCATGTCCAAGAGACCTGGGGGATGAGCCTGTCATTCTTAGGGGGGAAACACTGTACATAGGACAGTTGTTTGTACATAGGACAAGCAGTAGCAGAAATGTCTAGCTCTGCTCATTAACCAAAATTCAAACTCAAGTTCTCTGACTCAAGACTCTTCCTAAGACTTCTCCCTCTCTGTGTGATGGTTTGGAACAAGACAATCTAGGGAAAATCCCAGCTGCCCCACTTGCTTGTTGTGAAACCTTGGACAAAAGACTAAACTTCTTTCCCTGTACCTCAGTTTCTCCATGAAGGAGTTAATGATAGTACCTGCCCCCAAGGAATCATTATGAGGAGGAAGTGAGTAACTATTTGTACAGCACTCAGAATAATGCCTAACTCCCTATAAGCCGAAAAGAAATGGTTGCTAAACAAATGCATGTAATAGTTGAGTATTTCTAACCATCGGCTCAAGGGAGGGGTTGAATGGTGTGTCTCTGGGAGAGGGGAAGCTGGCCAGCAATCGAGAGACAGTTGCCACATTGAACTGTCTGTGACAGAGCCCTTGGCAACAGGCAGGAATATCAGCATAGTGGCTCAGGCAAGAAAGAGTATACTGTGTCCTTTTCCAGGAAGCCACCACCACCACGATGGCAACCCAAGATGATCTGGAGCAGCTCACAAGCCTCCTTGGTTGTCATGAGGACTAACGTTCTTCTGTAGACAACTATAGCACCGCTATGGGCCATGTGCCCCTTAAAGTTTGTCTGCTGAAGTCCTCTCATTTGGAGACAGGGGCTTTGCAGGAATAATCATGTTAAAGAAGGCATCAGGGTGGCTCCTAACACCACAATACTGGTGAACTCAGAAGACAGGAAAATCTGAGGGCCAATGAGATGGCTCAGTAGCACTTGCTGCCAAGACCGATGAGCTGAGCTTGGTACCTGGGACACATGGTGGGAAGAGAGAACCTGCTCTCACAAGTTGGGCTCTGCCCTCCCCACTGGTGCTCTGACATGGGCATGCCCACCACCTAAACAAAGATAAATAGATGTAATTGTAAAATTCTATAAAATAAAAAGGGATGAAATCTGGACACAGACATTCCCCCAAAGGGAGGAGGATATGAAGACCCACAGAGGGGACTGTGACTAAGACCCTTGAGTGGACTATAGCTAAAAGCCTAGAACAGACGCTGCCTCGCAGCCCTCAGATCCAACCCAGCAAACACCTTGACCTCAGAGTTCTAGCATTTATAGCTGTGCAACAATAAATCCCCACTGTTTAAGCCATGAGGCTGTGGTGCCTTGCTATGCCCAGTCCTGAGGCCAGGCACCACATTAGGCACTGCAGCTCCTGCTTGGCCTGAAGAGTTAGAAGTCATACTGCCCCACTTTGCAGGAGACTGAAGCATAGGGCAGGTAAGTGTTGTCGGAAGTCACACCATTATAAAGATCTGAACCCCAGGCCAGTATTGGTCCAAGCAATGCCTAGAGTATGGGAGGTGTTCACCTGTCATACAGAATCATGTCCAAATACAGGGCACACCCGATATAAAGGAGGCATTCGCCTGGAACACGGGAGACACTCGGGATACTCACCTGGTACCACAAAATAACCCACTTGCATTGCTGTTCCTGAGACAGCCTCCTTAGACCAAGGGTCAAGCTGACAACCAAACATCAGACCTTGGAAGAAGAATCAAAACTGTGCCCAGTCCAGCCATGTCAGAAAACAGCCAGGCCATGGGGAGAAGCAGGGCTTGCCATCATCCCACCCCACCCCATCTCAGGCTCCAGGAAGCAGAAGAACCCGGAATCTCACCTTTGCACCACTTCCTATTTCCTGGACCCAACTCTGCCCTTCTATTCCAGTCTGTGTTGAACAACCCGCCCCTCGTTTCTCCCTGTCATAGAGAAGGAACTCTTATTCCTAAGAGAACCCCAGAAGGCCACATCCCAGACTGGCTTTTATTTCCATGGAAGCATGGTCTGAACCACACTAAGATAAGCTCACACCAGCCTCACCAGGAGACGCTGCATACCTGAGAGGCCGAATAGAGAGTGGCATCCTTTGGTGTGAGCACCAAGAGATCTACCAACAAAGGGACCCAGAAGGACAATGGAGGAAAGTGGCTTCAGACATCCACATACACTTGAGTTTTTTCCTACTTTTCATACAGTGGGGTTTTTCTGTCTACAAAGAAAATGCTAATTTGCAGGAAATTGGGGGAAAAGACAATAAGAGCACAAAAAAGATAATTTTAATCATTCACAATTTTAACTCTCAAATATGACTACTATTTATACAGGAAAAAGGAAAACAGTGTACATATAGATCTGCCCAGCTATGCAAAATTGGTCCTGTTTTGTTCCCCGCTTTTTCCCACTAAATATGTTGTTAGAAAAAAAAGAAGGCTGTCAAAGACTCTTATTGCAATATCTTATCCAATATCTGTTTCTTCATTCTTCTTTTTGAAACAGAATCTACCAACATTTTTACTACTGTCTATATTTTTTTATAACTACACTTCACAGCCTTCACTTACTTACTGTAAGGTGTAGCCACATGACTGAGCTAAAGAACTGAGGATGGGTATGGTCTATGTTGGCCTAGGATTTACATGAGAGCATGCTGGAAAAAACAGATGACAGGAGAGACTGAGACACAAAGACAAGTTAGATCCTCCCAAGATAAAAGTCTGAGATAGCAAGATAGGCGAACTGATAAGGACACAAGATGAAGAGCAAGGAGACAGGAGACGGGGTCTCCGAGTGACTTCAGGGAACAGAGCCTCTACAAGCCTTTCTGTTCTTCAGACCTATGCATGAGAAAGAAAAGAGCTTCTATCTGCTTGGTTAGGGTTAGGATTAATACACTTAATAACAGCTTATTAATCTTATGACTCTTAATAACAGCTTAAGCTATATACCTTAAGATTTTTCTAATGCTTTAAACGATTGTTTTTCCATCACATGAGTGTTCAATATCAAAATTTACCACAACTTGACTAATTATAAACTGCTGTCCACTTGTGTGGCCTTGTAGATCATTGGTGTTACTTTGATATTTTTCTTCCTGAGCACCACTGCAGAACTAATACCCTTACATATAAAAGATGAATATATTGCAGATCATCTCTCATGATACATTCACTAAACTAGCATTGCTATGTCGATAATTAAACTGGACAAATACATTTTTTTTTCTTTCACAAGTCTTATGGTTGTTGTAGCAGGGTAGCTTGATTGAACTTACTCCCATATAAATTTTTATTTGCCTAGATCGCAAGGCTTTCTACACACTGGTTTTTATTACCCTGTTCCTTCCACACATATAGGACAGAGCACAGTTAGTCACGAAGCCTCTGGAATCATCTTTCCTGAGTTCATGCACATGTGTCCTTGATAAAACTACTTTTCCTATTCAGTTTCTTTTATTATGAAATAAAAAGGTGTCTGGAGAGATGGCTCAGCAGTTAATAGCAGTTGCTAATCTTGCAGAAGTGTGAGATGCAGTTCAGTTCCCAGCACACAAATATTTCTGGGTCTAGGGAGGAAGCTCAGTCAGGAAAGTGCTTGCTGAACAAGCATAAAGACCTGAGTTCAACTCCCAGAACCCACGTGGAAATCCAGGCATGGCAGGCTGCACTTGAAATCACAGCGCTGGAGGAACAGAGAGATAGTTAGATCCCTGCAAGTCGTCGGCCAGCCAGTCTAGCCAAATCAGCAAGTTTCAAGCCAGTGAGAGTCCCCCCGTTTCTAAAGACAAGATGGACAGTGCCTAAGGAATAACACTCAAGGTTGGCCTCTGGTCTCCACATGCACTCACACGCATATGTATGTACACCCATGTACATATGCACACACATACACCCACATATACACACTACCTCTTCAGACCAGGAAGGTAACAGAGAGTACATTTACCGAGTACCTGCCATGGACAAATGCTCCAAGTTCCTTAGAGGCGAACACATTTAATCCTCCCATACTTGTTTTTAGTAAAGAAACACAAGCTTTGATAAGGCATATGATTTATCAAAGATCCTATAGTCAGTAAGAAATGGAAACAAAGGTAAATTTCAGGCTGGCACAGGGACAAGATTTATGATCGTCCCGTTCATTTTATGGCCTCCTAGACTGTGAATCCTAACATGCTGCTAGAGACAGAACCACATGGAAACGGGAGACTTCCATGAGTCCTCAGGGCAAAGACCACATCCTTGCATTTCTCTGAAGACCTTCAGTTCTTATATTAATGAGAGAAGGCAAGGTTTGGCTGAAACAATAAGCAGATTCCAGAGTGTGGCAATCCAAGCACCCTTGCCCCATAGGAGCACTGTTTCCTATACTGTCTCCTGTGGGTCCACCATCCCTGCTGCTGGTACATGTCTACCTGGTAGAAAGACATCCTTCATCATAGGCTTTAGAAATAAAAGCATAAAAAAAAAAAAAAGCAGAGATGAGCTAGAGGCTCTATGGGTAAAGTGCTTGCTTATATAAGTGTGAGGACCTGAGTTTGAATCCAGCAACCATATAAGCTAAGCATGGCTATGTGTGTATATGTGTGTGTGTGTGTGTGTGTAACCTCGGAGTGAAGACAGGAGCAATCCAGACACTTGCTGACCAGCTAGTCTAGCCTAGCCAAAACAGAGTCAGGTTCAGTGAAGAGACCTTGACTCTAAAGATAATGAGGCAAGCAACAAAGAAAAGTATTTGACCTTGTTTTCTGACCTCTACATGAATGTGCATGGACACGTGCACATGCATGCACACACACACACACACACACACACACACACACACAGAGAGATGCCAGTAGTCTTGGCTCAGAGTCACTATGGGAAAGTGTCTGGTTGCAGTAATAAATAGACCATTTATTTTGAAATGCCACTGAGATTTTGGAGCTCTTTATTGCAGCGTAAAGCATTAGTTGATACTGATTAGTATACAAGTAATGTCCCAGGAAAAAACCTGAGGATGCGAAAGCCAAGATTCATATTCAAGTCAGCTGGGGTCAGCTTCAGGGCTCCTTCCCAACACCACCTGCTCTGGTGATCGAGAGACAATCCTGCTTCCAGATCTGGTTCTCTGAAGATCTTAGCCTTTCATTTGCAGATAAGAGCTCCATCTTGGCTGATGGTGCAGACACCTAGAAATCATGCTTTACTAGTCCTACAGCCCACACGCATCATGCTGCATGACCCCGTGTAGAGTCATCACCGTCCTGGGGTCAGGTTCCTTGTAAAAAGAGGGATAAACCTTCCTCTTCCCAGACAGAGTCATCCCAGTGGGTTATATAACCATCCACATTTAGAATGCCTTTGCAGCGACCATGGCAACCACAGCATGTGTGAGCTTCAAACTTTGTTCTAAATCTGCTGATGAGGATGAAGGAATAGCTCTTTGTGTGGACCTTCCAGAGCGGCTGCTGTGCTCTCTCTCCTCTGATGGGGTCCATCTTGGCAGCTGGCCTTCGAAGCCAAGGACAAGAAAAGCGCTTTCTTGGGGGCAGTGAGCAATGTCTAGATGACTCTGCAAGATGACCTGAGATTTCCCAGGCAGAGGAGGAGGGGGAAAGGGGAGGCCTCAAAAGAATGACATTTTCTCAGACCTGTGTGTGGGAAGATGAACGGTGGCAGATGAGAGAGCTTGGGAAGTTCATCAGAAGTAGATCATCAAGGCATGAATACTCCTAGCTCAGTAATTTAGACTATGGGGCCCCATAGAAAGGAGGGTTTGCCAGAGAGGCTTATAAAAGTTCTTCCCACTGCCCAGATCTACTAAGTCAACATTCTCCAGGCAGAATCCAAGCTTGTACATTAAAATTTCTAACAGCATGGAGGTTCTTCAGAAAGATTAAAAACAAACCAATCAGATGATCCCGCCATCCTACTAGCTATGTAGCCATAAGAACTAAAAACAGGGTCTCAAAGAGATATGGACACTCCTGCTCAAGGCAACAAATTCATAGTCACTAACCAGTAGAAGCACATGAAATGCCCATGGATAGAGAACTTGATAAGGCATTCCTTATACATGCAGTGCAATACTATTCAGACTTAACAAGAAAGGGCAATTCTAACGTGTGCTACAAGATGGATTAATCTCATGGACATGATGCTAGATGCAACAATCCCTCCACAATAAAACAAACACCGTGTGATTCCACTTACGAAAGTACTCACAGCATACTCTGATTTATGGAGACAGGAAGTGGAGAGTAGCTTTTTGGAAACTGGGGTGTTACAGAATGTTTGATCACACTGTGAACCCCAAGATTGTATTTACTGGGAAAACCTGTTTCTAGTTGTGGTGTCTGTGGCTCAGCCTTAGCAGAGATCTTTAATGCCTCTGGCTGGAATACAGACAATACAATACAATACAATACAATACAATACAATACAATACAATACACCCTTAGTACACACCTTGAATCCCAAACAATGAAGAAAAAGTTAGACTGTAGTAAGAAGCACCCATGTTTAAAAGTGACATTTAATTGAGTGGCCAACAAAGTGACAAAGCAGAAAAGATTTGACAGGGTAGGATATGCCCAACTTTCACAAGAATAGAGAGGAAAGAGAGGGTACATAAAGAGAGAATCGCACAGTAAGAGGGAAGGCAGATCTACCAGGAGAATTCTACAGAGACAGGTTGCAGATAAAGAACAAGCTAGACACAGGTGATGGCAGAATGTGTCAGGGAATGAGAAGGAGCCAGAAGATTAGAACAGATTGCCAAAGTTAGTATGAGGCCAAGAAAGAGAAGCCAGACTGAATCAGTCATCTTGGAGAGGAGTTTAAGCCAGAGCAGCTGAGTTGAACCAGCCAGCCAGAATTCAGAAAGAGCTAGAAAAGGTGAGCTTTTTCAGCAGTAAGTCTCAAAGGTTAAGAACATTCTAGGCCTAGATAAGATCGTATGGAGTCTAGAAGCTTCCAGGGCTAGGCTTAGGTTATCAGACTGAAGCAGTAAGCCTCTGAGATGACAATTACACCAGGCAAATAAATGTTACTTTTACACTGGGGGTTCTATGGGTATCTCCACAGTTTGGATCTAAAAGTTCCCCCAAGGGCCATGTATTGAAGGCTTTCTCACCAGCCTGTGATACCACAGAATGGTGGCAAAACCATTGGAAGAAGGCTACATCTCCAGGGCATGCTCTTGGAAGAGATATTAAGATTCCAGACCCTTCTTATATTTCTTTTTCTGGCCAAGATAAAAAAAAAAAATGAGCAGCCTCTCCTACCACATGTGCCTTGTCATA
>NW_022196897.1:148746170-148760593 GCF_008632895.1 Mastomys coucha
AAAAAAAAAAAAAAAAAACCATGACCTGAAGCAACCTGTGGAGGAAAGAGTTTATTTAATCTTACAGCTTGCGACCTATCATCTAGGGAAGTCAGGGCAAAACTCAAGGCAGGAACCTGGAGGCAGGAGCTGATGCAAGGCCTCCTTGCCTAAGGAGTGCTGCTTACCAGCTTATTCCCCATGGCTTGCTCAGCTTGCTCTCTTACACCATCTAGGGTTACAGGCCCAGGGATGGCACCACCTATAATGAGTAGCCTATTCACCAGGAAAATGCACCTCAGGCTTCCTTCCCTGCAGGGCCCATCTGGTAGGTTTCTTGTAGAAACCTCAATTCTCATTTGAGGTTCCCTCTTCCAAAATGACTCTCGCTCAAATCAAGTTGATATTAAAAACTAGCCAATCCACACAATACAGTGGACTACCTCAAGACAAAACCAATACAGCCTATCAACCATGGACTGATACCACGAGCCAGAGCAAAACTTCCTCTTTTAAATTGTTTGCCTTGGGTATTCTGTCAGTGACGGAAAGCTGACTGGCGCCAAGTATAGAATTTCAGCTTTGTGAGATGACAAAGTCCTACTGATTGATGGCAAGCAATTGGAATGTGCCTAACATCTGCTGAACTGAACACTTTAAAATAGATACGACAATAAATGTGTGCTGTGTGGGCTTTTAGCAGAAATTTCAAAAGTCTAGGTGTTGGGTAGATGAACCTCTACATAGCATGAGGACCTGAGTTTAGGTCATTAGCACCCACGTGAAGAACCTAGCACAGCAATGTTTGCCTGAAATACAAGCACTTGGGAAACAGAGAAAGGTGGATCCCTGGAACTCACTGGCCAGCCAGCCTGGCTGAATCAGTGAACTGGAGGCTCAATGAGAGATCCTGCCTCAGAAAATCAGTTGAATAGCCATAGAGAAAGACTCACAGCATCTGTATCTGGCCTCAGACACCTACACGCACATGTGTGAACATGTGTGTATACACACATATACATATATACATACATATGCATGTGCATAAATACATATATACACCCACCAAAAATAATCTGGATGGGAATGTTTGTAGAGTACTTGCTTACCACACACAAAGCTCTGGGTTCAAACCCTAGAGTCATAAACTGGACACGGCATACACATATAATCCTAGCTCTGAGAAGTTGGAGACAGGAGGATCAGAAAGAGGTTCAATATTATTCTCATCTACCTAGTGAGCTTGAGGCCAGCCTGGGCTATAAGATACCTTGTCTCAAAACTAACAACAACAACAACAAAGGTTCTTGCCAGGTGTGTCAATAAAATAGAAAGGATCCTGTGGTCTCAAATCAGAGATAGGAAGTAAGATGACTATTTCAAATCTCAGAGACTTGTTATAAAAATCAGGCAAGAGGGCTTGAAGCTTTGCAGTTCTGAGACCTTGAGAGAGTGTGCTGCATGTGGGTAGGGAAAACCGAGGCATGCTCTAAAGCATCACTCAGTCCTGTCATTCCCACAACAGATGCTAACGACACCTGAAAGAAAGAAACATGTTATTCGGGCTCAAAACGTTTCAGTGTGATGGCTAATATTGATCGTCAGCTTGACAGGCTCTAGAATCAGCTATAAATGAAGCTTCTAGGGATGCCTGGGACACACTATCTAGATTAGGCTAATTATGTTGGTTGTCCCATCTTAACTGTGGGTGGCATCATTTTGTGGTCTGGGGTCCTATACTAAATACAGAGAATAAAATGAGCTGAGCACTAATATTCCTGTTCTCCACTTCCTTTCTGTGAGCACAGTGTGACCAGAGCCTCATGCTCCTGCCACCATGCCTTCCCCTCCAGCTGTAAGCCAAGAAAAACAAAAAAACAAAAAACCTGCCTGTGCTGGTTAGTTTCAAATACCAATTTGATACAACCTAGAGCCACCTGAGGAGAAAACCTCAGTGAAGAATTATCTAGAACAGATTGGACTTGGGCATGTCTCTGGAGGACTGTCCTGATTGTTGGCTGATGAAGGAGGACCTAGTCCATTATGGGCGACACCATCCCTTACACAGGGTGTGTGTGTGTGGGGGGGGGTATTCAACAGTATAAGATAGAAGAAAGCTGGATCCGAGCAAACAAGCAAGGGTGTGTGCACTTAGTTCTCTCTGCTCTTAACTATGGGTATAGTGTGACTAGCCATTTGAAGTTCATGCCTTGACACACACAACCACAGTGACAGATAATCACCTGGAACCAAATGAACCCTTCCTCTCTGGTGTTGCTTTTTGTCAGAGCATTTTATCACAGCAACACAAATGAAAACTAGAACGTTCCCTTGAGTTGTGATGTTCAGGAATTTGCTGCAGCAATAAGGAAAGTACAGTCAGTGGGATCCACTGCTATGGGCCTATGATGACAGACTAGCAGAGCAAGGGGAGGGGGTGACAGAACAAAGATAACTCACCTTTGAGACAGTCAGGAAACAGAGATAGAGAGACAGAGAGAAAGAGAGAGAGACAGAGACACAGAGACACAGACAGAGACACAGACAGAGAGACAGAAAGAAAGGAAACAGAGAGAGACAGAGAGGAGAGAGACAGGAGAGAGAGACAGGAGGGAGAGAGACAGGAGAGACACACAGAGAGAGACAGAGAGAAAGGAAACAGAGAGAGAGAGGAGAGACAGAGAGAGAGGAGAGACACACAGAGAGAGAGAGAGAGATGGAGAGAGGGAGGGAGGAGGGGGCTAGAGACAGCTTCTAACTCTCCAGGACACACTTCCAGTGATGCTGCCTACAATCAGACCCCACCCCCTCACGAGTCTACTATATTCCAATTAGTCCATTCATATTTCGACTCCTTCAATGGATGAACCCATTGATGAGGACAGAGCCCTTAGGATCCAATCATTTTTCCCCAAAGCCCCACAGTTGAGCACTGCTTTCATCAAGAACCAAGGCTTTGGGGAAAACACTTCATAACAAGAGTAAACACTGGCTGAGCCAGGTTCCACAACTCCTGCCTTACAGGTCATGGATGCTCTTGCCACAGCCCAGCTGTTGGCTTCACAGCCAGCTACTCCAGGTGTCATCCATACACAGTTTACGGCCCACTAAGAAGACAGAGAACCCATTCCCCTATCCAGGAAGCACATCAAAAGATGCATGTGCTCTCGCAGGGAGGATCAGTGACCTTCAGGGCAGGCCACAGGCTTCAGTTCAAGTCCCAGATAGAATTCAGTCTTGAATAGCAAAGATGCAGGAACACAAAAGACTTCTGACTTCCGGAAGACCTCTCCTGCTTCAGGGATGAGAGCTGGCCCTGGGCTTGGCCAGAGGACGCACCAGATGCCAGCAGGAACTCAGGCTCCTTCAGAGTCACAGGCACACCCCACTCTCCCCTCCCACCTCAAGCCTTTACGCTAGCTTTGCCTTTGTGGGGAAACTCTGCTCCCACCTTCCTGCTTGTTATGGAACGGATGTGAAACGTTCCTACATAGGCTGCTAATGCTATTTTGGAAAGTTCTAGAAACAGGTGGTGTGGCTCAGCTGGAGGATGTAGGTCACCGAGGACATGCCTTTGAAAGGTACACTTGGTCCTCAGCCTGCTTGTATAGTCCTGTCTACTTCCTGGATGCCATGGCATGAACTGCTCCTGTTGGCCACACCCTCCCTGTCTTAAAGGACTAACATCCATAAAGCTGTGGAACACAACCCCTCATCCCTTTAAGCTGTTCTCAGGTATTTTGGTCACCATGATGGAAAGAGATACGAATACATTGCTTAGCCTTCAATGTACTCTTCAGATCTCACCTCTAATAGCAAAGAAGCTTTCTTGCATGTATGTACATATATGTGTATGCATGTGCACATGCACACACCCGTAATGCTCTTGGCATCCAGGCAGTTGGTGCCTCAGAGTGAACACAGCACAGCCTGACTGTGGAACTAAGGAATATAAAGAGAAGCTTAGCCACTATGTCGGGATGGCCAAGGAGTCTAAGGTGGCAGACTCAAGCTTGTGCTTCCTGTGTTCCACGTTCCTGGTGTCTGTATGGAAGTATGGGTTTAAATCAAGTATAAACTGAATGATGTGGTGCACAGCTGTAATCAGAGCACTCGGGAGGTTTTGACGGGAGGATCAGAAATCCAAAGTCATCTTTCAATACACAGAGAGTTCAAGGCCAGTGTAAGCTACAGACTGTCTCAAAACAAACAAACCTAAACAAAAATGGTCATTTTCAAAGGAGAGAGCAGATTGCTACAATGTGCAGGAGAGGGAAATACTCCAGCAGTGAGGTACCCTCACAAACCTCAGACTGACAGGCAGGGGTGCCCTCACAAACCTCAGACTGAAGGGCAGGGGTGCCCTCACAAACCTCAGACTGAAGGGCAGGGAAGCCTTTACCATACCTGGAAAGGCTGTACTCATTCATGGAACCCATGGCACCCTGAGGAACAACTGCCAACTGCATTTTCCTCCCTCCCTGTTTCCTTCCTCTCCTGCTTTGGCCCAGACCTATCTGAAGACAGGACCGAAGTGTCCCCATCAGATGCAATCCAGTATGGCACATCCAAGGCCCAGGGAGGCAAAAGAGCTGTGGGCCAAAGGTCCCTAGAAGCAAGTCAAATGTGCCAGGTTCCTCTCAGAGAGCTGGTCCTACCGTGTGTTACTCAGTAGGATTCACGCCTCTGTTCCATTTTACCCCTCATGCTCTGCACAGCACCTGCACACAGACAGTCCGCACCAAACATCTACTGAGTGGACAAATGAGCACACAGGAGGGAGGGCCCTGGATCAGTCAGAACGAATGATGCTTCAGACTCAGAAAACTGCAGTGTTTGTCTCTGAGCATCAGACAGGCCCCTCAGCCTCTTGTTGTCCAGCGACAGCATCCTGTATCTTCCCCACCAACCCTGATCTGATCTCCATGCCCATACCTCCTGACTCAGTGTGGGACCACAGGGACCCTCAGGCCTGCTGCACACCAGGTCCTCTAAGAGATGTAGCTACTGTCCACTCCGACTCTTACATGTGAGCACCAGTCCCACCAACCTGAGCTATCCGTGCTTTCTCCCACAGTGTGATAAGAATCATGGGCTTCCCCCACCTACCACCCACCCAGCCAGCGGAGAGTACCAGTGGCCATGTTATACTCATTTTACTAGCATCCAGCCTAGTCCTTTCTTCCCTCTACTGCTGCTAGAGGCCTGTAATTCCTAATTGGCAATCTCTGCATAGATCTCTGAATACCCTCCAACCAATCAAAATACCTGGTAAGAGAAGGTATTTTGTCCCAGATCCGGAAGCTCCACTCCTGTGACAGGGTTTAAGATGATAATTCTCTCTGTGCTTTTCTGTCACCTTGTTCTACATGGAGCTTGCTATGTACAGTTGTGAAAGTTGTTCCCTATACAAAAGCACCCAGTAGAGTTGAACAATAAAAGCTGAAATCCAACCCAGGCTTTCTTTGCCAAGGTGTACATCTTAGTACCAACTGTGTCTTCCCAGAGGAAGGCATGCCTCTTCCTAGTTTTCATGAATTTCCATATGGGCTAGAGGGGCCACCGTGAAATAAATCCTACATGAAACATGAGCAGGAGACTGTATACCCAATGTAACGGGAGCCAGAAATAGTCTGTTTTTATCTCTG
Organism: Mastomys coucha; assembly: GCF_008632895.1. Classification (NCBI taxonomy): domain Eukaryota; kingdom Metazoa; phylum Chordata; class Mammalia; order Rodentia; family Muridae; genus Mastomys; species Mastomys coucha. The sequence goes on from NW_022196897.1 coordinate 148,751,798, forward strand.
ATTTTCAGGAAGTCAGATGGCTTCAAGGCCAGTCCCTCCCTGTGGAAACTCATTACACTCAAAAGATGATTTCTGGAGTAACAAAAGATACCACCGCAATTGCATTTATCAAGGAAGTGTGGCAATCAATGTCTCATGCCCGGACCGCATCCGAATGCCCTTAATCAATGGCTGTGCTCATTACAAATTTATTGCAATTAATTTCATTTCAATTATACCTTAATTACTAACCTTCAGTGAAGCTGGCCAGCTCAAAGTATCTCTCACCACAGAGCTAGGACCCTGAGATAAGTCGCCATGCCTGGATTGAAGTTGGTTTGTTGGCTCATAGCACTTTTTTTTTTTTTTTTTTTTTTTTTTTTTTGGTAGGAAGGGGCTCATTTCTCCAGGGAGGCAATTCATAATGTGAGTCTGAAATTGAACGCAGGAAGACAGGCAGCTGTGCCTATGAATTAACTGGAGCCGGTGTTTAATTTGCTTCTTATTGATGCTGTTTCCTCGCTGGTTCATTAGCTATGGTTACAGAACAAATGCCTTCAGAACCCAGCCTTTGAGATGTCCTTAGGCTCTGGGTCAGCCTGCTCACTCCTGAGCATTCCACTTCTTCACAACTTGGGGACTCAACTCTCTGCATCTGGGGCAGGGCTGTTCTCAAAGAGTTCCTAGAACAAGGGTCTATCATCAGTAGTTGACCCTTAACACACCAGGGGACAACACCAGGGGAGCAACCCAGGCAGGGATATTGAGGGAAAACATCCTGAGGCAAAGCAGGAGTGCCTTATATGTAAGAAGATTTTAGACTTGAGAATCCTCAGATAATGCACAAGTTCTGCTTCGGATATGTTTTAGCTCTGAAGACCAGGAGAGCTGTTTATCTCTCTGGTCCAAGTAATCGAGAGTCTCGGACACTGGGCTTCTGCTGCCAACGTTCCTCCAAGCTCCCAGCGAGCCCACCTCTGAGATTTGCCGTAGCGTCTGAGGAGTTCATATAGTTTCTCCCTACAAGCTTTTCTTTAGCTGAGAATGAAGGAACTTTAGAGATTTTCTCACTCTGTCTTTCATCTCAAAGATGAAAAAACTGAGGCCAAGGAGGGAGAAGCCCAAGATGACAAGGTACATTGTTGCCACGACTGGACTAGAATGAATCATCTGACTCCCAGTTCAAGAACAATCAGACCACATCACCAGAAACTGGTTAGTGCCTAGTAGTACAATTAAAGACATTCAAATATCTCATGCATGTGCACCAGAAGATGTGCATGAAAATGGTTGGTGCATTAGCATCTATGAGGCCCACCCAGTTCAGTCCCAAGCCAGCCTGAAGTAAAACTTAGCATGACACCATTTGTCACAAAAATGAGCAAAGTGTTGAGCCAGCTGTGGAGGTGCGCACCTGGAACTCTACATTAAGAAGGCTGAGCAAGAGGATCACGAGCTCCAGGATGGCTTGATCTACATAGAAACACCTTATCTCAAAAGGAGAGGCGGAGAGGGAGGGAGGGAGAAGGAGAGAGGAGAGGAGGAGAATATAAAGAAGTAGAGAGGCAAAGAGGCAGAGAGGAAGAAAATAAGGGGGAGGGAGGAAGAAAAAGAGGGAGGGAGGATGAAATGATGGAAGGAAAAGTATCAAAACCTAAATAACTCTCCTTATGGAAACACACAGGTCCAGTAAGGATACATTCCTTCATGGCTTGAATACTACACAGCAGTTTAAACAAATGCATTTGATCTACATCATCAGCATAAGACAAACTTCTAGACCTCAGTGTTTTAATTTTTAGTAAGTTGCAGAACATTTGCATCACAACATCCCATGTTTATTTTTAAATTCACAAATACAAGGAGAAAAGGAGATTCTCAATTCGGCCATATGTAATGTGAGTATCCAAGCACGAGGAGAAAGCCCGGACAGAGCAGGGTCTACTCTGGAGAAGGGAGAACAGGTGCCAAGGGTATGTGAGCTTGAAAGACAACATTTGCCATATTTTCTGAGACAACATGACTCCCGGGTGCTCACTTCAGATATAATTTACATGTGTTGCCCAAAGTTTCATAAGCTGGAAACTTAACCTTCAAAGTGATGGGAGATGTGAGGTGAAGCCTTGATGATATGGGATGCAAAGGGGGATCCTCCAATCCCTGGGGCAGCTGTTCTCAGAAGGAATTGATCGGTGTAGTTCTCATGGTGACCTGAAGACTCCCTCAAGACCATGTTAAGAGCGAACCCAAACCCCAAGTCACTCTATTGAATTCAGTTTTGCAACATGGTATCTCCTCCTTACACATGCTCCGGACATGGTCGTACACTATGAGGTGATCCCACTAGGAGGAACTGTTACCAGAAACCATGCCATGCTGTTTGGATCTTCAACATCCAAAACTATGAAGTAAACATACCTCTTTTCCTGGTGTTACATCACTCTAAGTATTTCATTATAGCAATGAAAATGGATTAATATTAGTGGCAAGTTCTTAGTTTTCTTACTGCCTAAACTCTTCTTTCTGTTTAAAAATTTTCATCATTATTCCAAAAATAAAATGGTTGATGCAATTTCTTCTTTCTAAAAAAAGAAATCTGAATGATCATCACTGGCTTGACAGCAAATACACTCTGAGCTGGTTCCGAGCTAACACTCAGTGCTGTCTCTGTTAGACTCAAAACAGAGCTTATAGCAAACAATTGGTATTGCTTACGTACTCAATGAACACATTCAAATATAATGAAGAAGCTATCAGCAACCAGTGGCTGCTGGAATTGGGGGAGACATGTCCACATTGTGTAAAAGCATGTCTCTGTATTTTCAAGTGTTAATACTATACTGGCAGAGAGCTAAGTCCTGGCAGGATTTTGGTATTGTTATTTCTATGGCCCATCACTGGGTTTTCTACTTTGTAAATGTTTCTCCTTCCTCGCCTGCCCAAAATCAATTTAGAGATATATCAGGTGTTGTCTCAATGCTGATCAGGTGTAGTAAAGATAGCCAGGGGAGGAGACGGAAGGTGGAACTTTTGAGCAAGAGCAAGGGAGTTAGAGAGACCAAAGCAGGCATGGGAGATTCAGGTGCAGACATGAAGAGAACAGACTGACTACACTAGAGCAGAGAGGTACAGAGCAAGCTAGCCACGTGACAGATCATAGGCTAGAGTAGTCAGGTTAAGTTAGATAAGCTAGCTGAAAGACTGCCCCAGCCAAAGGCCTAAGCTTTAAACTTTATTAGAAGTCTCCATGTCTTATTTTCACTTCAGGTGGGTCCACCAAAAGTCCTGATATAAAAATACAAATATCCCTATTTCTATGCTCATGGAACCAACCTTGATTTAAGCCAGTGTGTGACTGAAAAAAATAAAGTCATGAACGTAGGAGGATGTGATGGCTACCCTTGGTTGTCAACTTGACTACATCTAGAATTAACTAAAACCACACAATGGGGCACACTAGGAGGTAATTTTATTTAATTTAAAGTGGGACGATCCGCATCTAAGCAGAATCTTTTGAGATGAGAAGAGGCCACCCAGGCCACATCTTCTGCCAGAAGTCTGTATTAGGACAAAGAAGAAGGAAGTTTTTGTTCTTTGTCTGCTTGCTTTCGCCTCACCAGCAAGTCCATTCCTTCACTGGTGTGAGAGCCTCCTTTTACGGAACTCAAGCATATACTGAAGATCAGCTGAAATATTCAGCCTCGTGGACTCAATGACTACTGGATTCTTGGGCCTTCCATTCATAGGCAGCCGTTGTTGGATTAGCTGGACCAGAGCCTATAAGTCGTTCTAGTAAATCCCCTTTCCATAGATATAGAGAGATTCATTCTATAAGTTCTGCTACTCTAGAGAACCCTGACTAATACAGAGTTTTGATACCAAAAGTGGTTCTAAAGCAGCAGAACTATAAGGACAGATTTTTTTAAGTCTCTGGAAGACTTTCTAGTTTATGAAACACCTTCATTACCAAAGACTCTCTGGCCCCTAAAGCCTCACCTGCGAGCTCAGAGAATTATGAACCCATGGTGAACATATTCAGATACTTTACAAACTTAAGAAGAAAAATGTATTGGATTTTCCTGGTTCACACTAATCATGAGAGGCAATGAATCTGGTGGCTCGGAATATAAGATTTGTGACACTTTGTGGGGGAAATGATGTTGGTCACTTACTCTGGATAAATTGACAAAGGATGGAAATGAGCTCCATAACAAAAATGAACCAACTTCTGGTATCTCAGAATACTGTGAAAGACAAAAATGAACTCAGTGATAAAACTGACAGGCTCCAAATGCACATAAACAGGCTGAAGGCTTCTAAGTGGGCCCTGGAAGAGACTCTTCTCTCCAGCCATCATAGAGCTCAAGTTGCAGAAAATCAAACCAAAGCACTCATTATAAGGTTGGCTGAATCAGAGGTAAAATTCAAGGTCTATCCTAGGAGGGTGCCATGGTTAAAGTAAGGGCATTTAATTAATAAAGAACAGGATCCTATCCCTTGGGATAGGGATATATGGGAAGACCCCACTGAAGCTGAGAATTTCGAACTCTCAGATTCTCAAGGGTTTCTCTCACCCGGAAGAGTGGTCTCTCCACACTCAGTATAAAATGGACTTACACTCCTGCCCCCTGAAATATGGCCTTTTCCACCTTTAAGTAAGAAAATTAGTCCACGGTCTGCTAAACCAACCATGACTCACTCTGAAGAAGATGCCAGGCAAGACAATACTGATGTCCCTCGGGGCCCAGCAATACTTCCTCTAGTCCTATAACCAGACTTAAGACAAAGCAAGCTCCTACAGGGAAGGTGGAAGGGAAGTCCATGAGGAAGTGTGCTATACTGCTAAAGAGCATAATACATTTGATAGTTCATTCAAGCAGAAGTCTGGGAAATAGGTGTAGGAGTGGATTTGAAGGGCATTCGATAATGATGGGAGGAAGATAAAACTGGATTGGGCTGAGTTTATTGACACAGGCTTTCTGAGCAAAGATTCTTGGTTTAACATGGAAGTTCACACAGTTTTAAAAGGTGTCAAAAGTTTGTTTGAATGGTTGGCTGAAGCATTTGTCAAAAGATGGTCCACTGTTTGACTTCAGCCTGGTCTATATACATAGTGAGTTCCAGGCCAACCAAGGCTATGTGTGAGACCCTATCTGAATAAAGCACAAAACAAAAGCATTAAAAAAAAAAAAAAAGACAGCCTACTCAAAAGGAATTGGAGATGCATGATATCCCTTGGCTTAGTGTTGATGGAGAGATGTTAAGTCTCAGGGATTGCTGGGATGCTAGAGGGGGTGTTCATCTAAAACCTAATCCTCACAGCGGGGAGGCCCAGAAGACAAGCCCTTCACTAATCCTATAAAATGCAAAATAGTGGTAGTGATAGCGGTACCAACACATCTGAAAAACTTTCTTCTTGCCAGTTTACTTGTACCAGACCTTAGAGTTGGAGATACTGCTACTCCATTGGATGAATTAGATGCAATGGGTTTAATTGGTCCCTGAGGTAGCAGGGGTCAAACAGCAGCACTGAATCATCAAAGACAAGGTGATCATAGTTACTGTAATGGGCAGAATAGACAAAATAATGGTCATAATGGCCTGACCCATAGTGGTCAGCACAAGAAAAGTGATTTTATGGTGACATGACTCATATGAACCTTTGGTACTGGTTAAACAGTCATGGTATTTCCAGGCACGGAATAGATAAGAAATTCACTGTGTTTCTGTTTGATCGGTATAAGAAGGAAAACTCTCAAACAAATGATAAAGGGGTCCCTGAATCATGGCAAAAGGGAATCTTGACCTGTGAATCAATTTCCAGACTTGAGCCAGCTGCAGACCCCTTGAATGAAGGGACAACCAGCCTCCCCTGAGGCTGAGGACCTTAATAAACTACCTAAGAGTTTTACTGTTAGCTTTTTTCCAGTCCTTTCCCAAGCAGGACCTACGGTCTTTTAAAGGGTAATTGTATGCTGGGGGGAAAGGAAAGATCAGACTCTATTGGATACTGGTTCTGAACTGATGCTGATTCTGGGAATCCCAAGAAACATTGTGTTCCTCCAGTTAAAGTAGGGGCTTATGAAGGTTAAGCTGATGAGTTTTGCGGAAGTCTGACTCACAGTAGGTCCCCTGTGTCCCCTATGTTCATCCTGTGGTTATTTCCCCAGCCCCTGAATGTTGGAATAGGGCATGTTGGAAGAAGGGATACATAGGGAGTACGAGTTGATAAGAAAAGATAAAGGTTGAATGTGATCAGAATGTATTATATGTATATGTGAAATGGCCAAAGAACTAAAACACAAATGTATTTAATAGTGAGTAGTAAACAAGTTCACTCTCCATCCTTTGGTTACAAAAGATTCCTAAGACAATTGGTGAAATGGGCGGAATAGACCCAGAGCCTCTTATGAGCCTATTCTTCCAGTCTAGACCTTGGCTCTAGATAAAAATGATGGCGGCCGGGACAGAAAGATAGCAGTGTACATGGAAGAAGGACACTAATTGCAAAGACAATGAGGAGGCAGACGAGTAGAATGGGATGGTTTAAAGGCTTCCAGAGGAAAAGCTCATCTCTGGTTCTAGCTTCACTATTCCCTGTGAGAGAGTAGCTCAGAGGGGAGATCCCTGATTCCATCTTGAATGTGTTATATGAAAGGCCTGACCAGATCACCAAGGAAAAGATATTCCTCTGGTGACGATAAGCTCTCTTCCAGGGCTCTATGTGATGGGTTCAGTCCTACACCAAGGCAGTGTGAGTCTGTGGTAATGCCCCAGAACCTCTCAGCTTCTATTCCTGAGTTTTCCAGAAGGCTCTAGGAGTTCATATTATTTTGAGGCTTGCAACAGAGGATCAGCTTAAGCTCAGAGAGGCAGGACCCCAGCCTCTTCCCTTTTCGTCATCAAAGCACTGGCGAGTAGCTTAGAAGAACAGGGAATATGGCTCAGGGGACAGGAGATGTGGCTCAGTTTGGAGAAGACTTGCCAAACACACACAAAGCCCTAGGTTTGATCCTCAGGAGAGCAAAAGCCAGGAGCACTGATGCCTCCTGTAATCCTAGCCCTGGAGAGAGAGATGCAGGAGGATAGGAACTCAAGGTCATTCTAGGCTACAGAGCAACCTTAAGGCTGGCCTGAATACCTACGACTCTGTCTCAAAAAAAAAAAAAAAAACCATGAGAAGTGGATGCAAACACCCATATCCCTCAAGCCACCCCTAGGCTTTCATCCCACTGAGTATGACCTCCAGAGGAGACCCACACCAAGAGCCAGTCTGTCACCTAAGAATAGACATATGAACAAGTCCTAAGCCCTGCCTTCCCAGGCAGCACACAGCTACGAAGCGTTGGCCCTCATCCAACAGTCAGCAGCTGCCCTCACGGCCCTTCAAAGGGAACAACAGGAAAATCCCTCTGTGAAAGGGAGGTTTTACAACGCCAGTGGAAAGTATTCCAAAAAGTCATGAGCATAAGAAGAATCTCTGTGGGTCATTCAGAAAATATCTCTTATTCAAACATTAGTCTTGCTCTTGGGACTCGTCCATTTTTTTTCCTGGTCTTGGATGGTGTGAAAACGTTGGTGTGCTCCAGATGGATGCTGACTCGGTGCCCACAAATGGATTTCCCCAAAGGCTCTGCGCAGTTGGTTTTCTTTCAGCTTTTCTTAATTTTCATTTATTTTTCTTCCATCCTCACCTTGGCATTGGGCCAATGCTTTGGGGTTGAATACATTTCAATCCCATTACCGATAAGTGGAGAAAGCCAGCCCACCTCGAAGTCATATCACATAATGAAGATTTTTCAGATGAGGGGATTATAGGTCATCAATATTCCCCAATTCTCATTTGCCCATAAATCCATCCAGACACCAGCACACCAAATCCCCGGACAAGATTTGCTCAACTCCAGGGTACCTCCAATTTTCTTGAGGACTCTTTCAAAGTTCTCGAAAATTTCTTGAAACAAATTGAATTGTTATTCAGTGCACAATTAAAAATGAAAACATATCACACAAGACTTTGAAGCAAGGTTTCTGAACCTGGGGTTTATAGGTGTATGAATTAAAAAGTGAACTATTTGCACTTGAGCAAAACATTACATCATTTTTCCCATGAATCTCTGGCTGAAGTACAGCAGTTTTTCCATTATGAATTTAGGCAACAAACCACAATAGCAGCAATAGGATCTAGAATTTTCACTAATAAAATCCATTGATATTTTTAGTCACCTAATGATTGCTGCATGTATCAAATGTTGTTAAATATTTATGCTCAATGTTGCTCTGAAATCACAGTAATTATTAAACCCTCTGCTAGCTTGAGATTTAAAATGTCAGTAAATATACCCATTTATTATGACATTACAAAATATTTCTTTGCATTTGGATAGCTGTGTTTCAATATAATTATTTCCTTCGGAATCCCTCATATTTTTATTGGTGTACATTTGTTGCTAATGGACTGGGTTTTATAGGGACTTTACAGTGGGCATATATTCCTGCACATTATTGTTATATGTGAGCCATGCAAAGCTGACCATTGTAGGAGGTCCACATAGAATAAAAACGTATGAATCCTGCTTTGGATGGGGGGAAATGTGGGTGCAGGATGGAAGAACAGGTGAAGAGTCTATTCCTGAGCCATTCTGTTCTGAACTTTCTGAGGCCAAGAAGTGCCTGAAGTGAAACAAGAATCCACCCATCCTAAAAGCAACACTTCTTTTTGTTTTGTTTTGTTTTTATTAGATGTTTTCTTTATTTACATGTTATATGATTTCTCCTTTCCCAGTCCCCCCCCCCAAAAAAAAGACCAAAAAACAA